>NC_056751.1:808580313-808737813 GCF_019279795.1 Protopterus annectens | reverse complement strand
CTGCCTAATGTAGATTGGAATCTTGTTACAAAGCATGGGAAGTCTCTGGGACATGAATTTATCCCTCCAGCACATCCTGTTTATTGTTGTGGTGATGTTTAGATCTCTAGAGCGTGTGGCTCGAGGGGGATATGGTTTTCTTTAGGTGGAGCATGTCTATCAATTCTGGGTTGGATATGGCCTTATATTTCCGGCAGAGATCACCTCTGAGTAGGTGGTATGCAACCGAGTAGAGCTGGAGTTTCTTCAGTCGAGCTGCATAGGGCATCTGTTTGAGGCCAGTGATCCTCTTGGTGAGGTACTTCTGTGGTCTTTCCAGCTGTTGCAGGTGCTTGTAAGGTACATCCTAAATGGGGCTTTGTACTCTGTGATGTGTCTCATGAGTAATGAGTAGAGGAGCACAATGACCTTTTTTGATCTGGATGCAAACCCTTTTGTGATTAGGTGGGCCACATAGAAGGATTTTCTAACCACTTTGGCAATGTGATTATCAAAGGAGAGATTACTATCTACTTGGGTCCCCAGATCCCTTATTATGTCTTTCATATTTAGGGGACTACCACCTATGTGGTAGTTTTTGAGTACTTTGTTTTTTCCAAAGGGGATGACTATGCACTATTTGGCATTTAGCTTGAGGCCATGATTTTGAAACCAGGTATCCGTCTCGGTGAGACCCTTTTGGAGGATGTCTGTATCAGCTGGAGAGTTAATTATAGCCCCTAGTTTGCAGTCGTCTGTGAACTTGGTCAGCCATAGTCCTCCTGTGCTTGCCTGTACCTCTTAGAAGTATATGCTGAACAGGAGGGGTCCTAAGACTGAGCCCTGGAGAATGCCACTTGTAACCGGTTTAGAGTTGGACCTAGCTCCTGCAACTCTCACCATATGGCTTCTGTCCATGAGCCAGTTGGCAACCCATCTTGTGACGTAGGGGTTTATGTTCAGGTTGGTGAGCTTGTCTTTAATACCAGAATGGGGAATGGTGTTGAAGGCCTTTGCGAGGTCTAGGTAGGCTGTGTGTACCACCTTTCCCTCCTCTATAGCCTTGGTAACTGTCTCAAAGAAGTTCATTAGGTTTAGGAGGCATTATCTGCCCTTAATAAAGCCAAACTGGGTAGGGTCCAGTGTTTGGAGGTTTCCAATGTCTCTGTTAATGAGTTTCATGATGATGTGCTCCATAGCTTTGCAGACCAAGGTAGTCAGGCTTATAGGGCGATAGTTCCCCGGGTCTGTTGTGGTTCCACCTTTGTGGAGCGGAATAACCGTTGCTGTGCGCCACTCTATAGGTACGTAACCTGTGGAGAGACTTGAGTTTGAACAGTGTTTAGGTGAGGGGTTAGTTCATCTTTGAGCTTGTGTAGGAAGCAGCGTGGGACACTGTCCGGTCCCATTGATGCTGTGTTTTTGGCTTTGGAGAGGGCTGTTTTAACCTGAGTGTCTGTGATTTTAGGGCCTCTACATTCTTCTGGTATGGTTATGGGTCCTTTTGGGGGTGAGAGGGGGGTGAAGTTTGCACTGAAGCTGCCTGCCAGGATGTTGGTGATATCGGTCGGTTCAGTGTATTTTGTGCCATTCTGCACCAACTCCGAGCAGATCTGAGCATTGCCACTTAGATTCTTGACATAGCTAAAGAATGCCTTGTGGTTATCTTTGGATCCTTGGCAATTTTTCTTTCGAAGCTCCCTTTGGATGATTTTATGAGGGATCGTAGTTTCTTGCTGATACTGATCAGGGATGTCTTCCCTTCTTGGGATTTTACTCTTTTCTTTACTAGTTTCCTCCTTCTATTGTGTAGCTTGTTTATGGCATGGGTCCACCAGACTGTTTTTTTTTCCTTGGAGGAGTGAGTCTTGGTTTTGCTTGGGATAGCATGATCCATGCATTCTTGTAGGTACCTGTAGAATGCATTAGTAAAGGATTTTGCAGCTTGGACAGCGTTATCCTTTAGCATGGGGGCTTTGAAATTTTCCACCTCGGTCTTAACGTGAAGTTTGCTTTTGAAAAGTTTTCCATGGTGGATTCCTTGTCTGGGGGTGGGGGAGGAATGTGGATATCCAAAATGATTTGTTTATGGTCAGATCTAACCAGCGAGGAGTTGACCTCCGGTGTGGAACACCGGTCACCCATGTTGGTGATGACCAGGTCCAATATGTTGTCACCTCTGGCGAGAGTGTTGACTAGTTGATCCAGGGCATTTGAGTTTATAAATTCTAGGAAATGTTTGGCAAGGGAGTTAGTACTTGAGTAGTTCTCCCAGTTAATGATTGGGTAATTGAAATCACCCAATATTAGGGTGTTTGGTAGGAACTTTATGTTTCCCAGTGTTTCCAAAAATGTGGAATGGGGTCCTGAGACATGGTGGGTGATCTGTAGCAAGCTACAATTTGAATTGCAGTTTTGCCCATTGTTAGTTGCACGTGGATGATCTCTGAAGCATCATGCTGTGCCACTAACTTGGACGTGTGAGTATCCCTGATGAATATGGATATGCCCCCGCCTTTTGTATTTTGGTCCGGGTTCTGTGGCAGAAATTTATGGTATGAGTTGTAGCCTGGTAGTGCTGGGGTGCTCTCTGGAGCCTTAAACCAGGTTTCTGTTACTGCATATATATCGATTTTCTCCAAACTGAGGAGTGCCTTGAGTGCATGCATTTTGAGGTTTAGACCTCTGACATTGAGTAGCATTACCCTCAGTTTTTTTTACTGGTACTGTTTATGGCGATGGGTTTGTCTTTTGAGCCTTGCCTATAAAAGGCACTATGGGGGTGGCAAGAACCTTGGACATTATTCAAAAGTCTAAGGGTGACAGGTGCAAGCAGTCTCTAGCGAAGCAGCATGGCTTGTTGAGCATGTCATTCCAGGTGGACAGACACTGGATCCCCTTTTAATGACACCAGAAACTTAGCCAATTGTTGAAATTGATAATTTTTTTTTTTATACCGTGATATCATTCTAGGTGAGGGCAGGATGCTACTCAAGGTCAGGGTCATACTGGCCTGGGCTACGTGATCGGAGAGCTCTTCCATGTCTCTTTTCATGTAGTCCAGGGAGGTACAGCTCAGGTCATTTACATCAGCGTGGACAATGACAGAGTCGTATTTGTACTTGTTCTGGAGTGATCTGAGTGCTTGTGTTATGTGGCGGATCCTGGCACCTGACAGGCAGCTAACAGTAACCTTCTCCTTATTCAGCCAAGTGAGTGGGACATCAGTTTGACTGACTATAGAGTCACCTATTACTAGTATGTTGGGTATGTTATTTTGCCTTTTGTCTGAGAAGGAAGAAAGCAATTGGATCATCAGATTTCGAGCAGACACAGGACACGGTCTTAATGACAGGGTTAGTTTGAAGCCCTTTCTACTTGACCGTCCCCCGAAACACTGATGTCCTTTTGTTTTGTTGTGTTTTAATTTTGGAGAAAATAACAGAATGTTTTAATGACTGACTCTGCTTTTTAATTATTCATGATAATGAAAAGTATTTTTGTTTTTAATGGCTTATTAATTAATTATGACAATGAGTATGTTTTTTATTGGCTGATGAGTTAAGTGCTGTGTATTTAAGTACTTTGAATGAACAGTTTTCATTTAAGTCTGAAGAAGCGTCCATTATAGACGTGAAAGCGCTTACTACTATTTCCACTGAATAAAGGAGTTTATTTTATTATTTCTGAGACTGGTTGGCTTCGATTGTTGTGGAGTACTTGCACCTTTATTTCTTGATATTTTGATGTTTTTGGGTACAGCAGGTACCTTACCCTTAGAGAACTCTTTGTGGTCTATATATATATATATATATATATATATATATATATATATATATATATATCAAACAATAGAAAACAAACAAACTGCTTTCAACAAGTTACCCAATTAACCAGAAAAAAATCTCAAAACTGAGCCCTGTTCCAGCAGTCTTCAGTCAGACAAGTTCTAACTGCACACTCCTGCCCCTAGGGTTCAAGGGAACCTTTTCCAAAAAAGATGGCCTGGATCAGTGCTCAAGTTATACAAATAAAGCTAGATTCAGCAGGCCTGAATCTGGTCTATGCTACAGCAGCAAGGCACACCAATTTCAGAAAGAAACAGTTCAAATAAGCAGGCACAATAAGCCTGTGGCCAGAAATTCCCAGCTGAGAAGGGAAGAATCCAGCCTCTTCTCCCATAAGAGTGCAGACCACAAACCTTAATGTAGAATAACTGGCCTGAAGCCCAAGTGCTTAAACCAGAACTAATACACTTTTAGAATAGCAGACACTGAGCCTTCAATCAGCACTTCCCAGCTTAGAAGGATGTAAGCTACCTGTCCTGCCGCAACAGTGCAGACCACAAACCTTCTTAATGTAAAACAACCGGTATGAAGCCCAAGTGCTTAAACCAAAAGACTTAGAATAACAGTTACAATTTAATCAGGCTACTACCAAGCAGTAATAAATGCAGCAGAATAAATAAAACTGAGTACTTTTAAGAAGAGGCAAAAGCAAAATTAAGTAGGAGGAAACACAAATACATTAAAAGCAGATGAATAAAGCTCAATTTTTTTTGTTAGTTAAGTGCAAGGAGAGAGGAAGGAAGAACCTAAGTGGGTTGGCCTTCTCACATCTTCTCTCTGTATTAAGTAGAGTGAACACTAGACTTAGAATATGATCTCACTGTACTTGGTTAAGTGAGCAAATGGACCTTTAGTTTATATATATATATATATATATATATATATATATATATATATATAGATATATATAGATATATAGATATATATACACATACACACACACACATCTAGATGTTAAAGTACATTTTCTGTACTGTTGAATGATTGTGCTGGATGATATGTTTGTGATAACATCAGATTTATGTAGCTCTGTCATGTCTTAGTGGTAACTCACTTTGTCTATGGTTTGCAGGGTCCTGGGTTTGAGCCTTGCAGAGGCTGTTTATTTTGTTGCTGGGCAGAACACGGGCCATTAGATGCAGAGTGATTAAAGCACTTTAAAGCAGTTGTAAGTGGGTTTTTGCATGTTTGCATGGAGGTAAGCACTGCTAACTTCCGGTTACAGTGTCTTATACTCAGTTTGCCTCTGAATTGCTTAACCTGTGTAGACAGTGCTTACCCCTGTGCAAACAGGCTTAAACCCGCTTACTGCTGCTTAAAACTGCTTACTCCCGCTTACCCCTGCGCTAATTTCTTTAAAATGAAAGAAAAAAGGGTTGATAGGAAAGTGGTGAAAAAGAGACACAAAGAGGGAAAGACAGTAAGGGAAAATAGCTAGGGATGTGCAGGAAGGGTGTAGGGAAGTTCCATAGCTGCCCATTTCTTCTACAGCAACAGCTGTGCATATATGCTGAATTTGGAGATAGATTTGGGCACTCGAACCCCTGGGAGAGGGGTGAGGACAACAACAATTTGTTGTGATGTCAATTAGACCAGATTACATGTGTCCAGTGGACGTGTGTGAAATGGACAGCTATGTATGGGGCGAGATTCTTTTGTGGGAACAGATTGCCCTTTTTTTTTTCAGGTGGGAGTGGGATGTTGGAGAGTGGTAGTAGGTATATTTGGGGAGGTAGGTTAACAGACAAGACACACAAGACACATACAGGGGCGGTATGTGACACGTGGGGATAAACACCTTGATGGGGAGGGGTGTTGGGATATTGGAAGCCCACAAGCCCCCCTAGTGGTAACAGTGGGACTGAGGTCCCCACCCATGGGCAGTCACCACTGCACCTTCACAGCCCCGAAGGTGACTGTGCTGGGGTCTGAGCCGCAGAGCCAGGCTGACTCTCTAATCATGACACGCGGCCCTCAAGCTGACGTAGAAAATCACCGACCTGGTTGTTGATCATTCTACACACCACAACCCAGACCTGGCGAAGGGTGACAGGTGCTTGTCCACACCTACTCCCGGGGGGGGGGTGAGCTGCATCCCCCTGAAGTGATTCCACCCGAAGGTGGTGCAGGACCAATGGACAGGGAGGTGTGGGGTTGGGCCCCAGACATGCTGGTGCCCGGTGCCTCGGCCAGCTGAGGTGGGACAGGTGGGTCCGCTGGGACTAGCCTTCCCAAGCATGCTATAGTGTTTAGATTTCAACATCATATATGGGTTAGTAATAGTCAACACATTCCAGGATTAGGTATAACAGCATGCATAGATATTCCCATTAACCCAGACACCAGATACGGAACAGTTGCATAGCAAACAGAACACATGCATATATGGAACCACAATGGTAATAAGAACAGCATGCAGGTACGTTGATGGCACCATGCCAACAATGTTGGAATAATTCAATATGGCACATGCATAGGAACCATTAGAATATTTATCAAATGATTGGCCATTATCAGAGTCAGTACATACCAGTTGGGGTGGGTATGTTGATTATTGTTGGAGATAAGGTGGGGGGAGAGAAAGATGTCAATTAACAAGTAGTATATTCCTGTACTCCACATTACTTTCCTAGTCAGTGCTGTTTTCTGTACCTTACAAGTCTTACTACACTACCCTATAGACCTATATTGGACACTGATATGACTGTCAACATCATTACACATGAACCGGTTTTACCTGCAGTATATACCTCTTACCTGGTATACCTGTGGAGGGAATGTTTGTTAACACTGACTGTTTGTACACATATGGCCAGAGTCTGGGTTGATGTTTTGCACTATGCTATCCAGCTCTTTCTGCACAGACTCTGGCCATGTGTTGACCACATGCTGGTATGCCTGGACATATCTAGAATATTGCCCTCTTCCACCTTTAGTGACCTGACACACACATATACATGCTTTACTATACAGTTATATTATGTAGCACAGTGTGGGCGACAGTGACCAGTGATACTTTATTATTCAGAGATACTGCAACAGTCACAATCCCCTACAATACCAGGGTGGATGTTACCAGTACAGGTTATATTGGTCTGTATTTCACAGCACAGTGTTCATATCCAACATACCTGTGGGAGCAATGTTTGTTAGCACTACCTGACTGTTGCCACACAAGTTTCCAGATTACACATTAGTATTATGCACATACATCTCACTCTGTTACTGTACACACTCTGACCACAGCTTAACAGGTTGGGGTGTAAATGGGGCATACGTTGCTTCTTAGTCACATAAGGTATTGGGGAGTTGCTTGTGTGTCAGGTTTGTTGTCATAGATGTGTGTCAATCAGTTGTATTTCCTGTTTGCTGCCTGTACATCTGGGATCATCCCACTGAGGTTGATGGTATTAGATATGGGCCACTTTAATAGACAGTTTGGCCATATCTGTACAGTTGTGGTGTATAATTTTGTATGCAGACTACTACCACTGGCAAGATTCAAACCGTGGCTGTGTGTGCTAATAAAACAACAGTTCACATCTCAGTTGCATGTGCTATTCAGGTTTTGTTGTCTGCATTTCCCCTGTTTACTGTCTGTGTGTCTCTCAGTTGTACTAAATGGCCCCTGGGGATTACACCTGTCATATATACAGGCATTCCTACACATTCACATTATGGTGCATGGTGTGGGTAACAGTGCTTAATACTACAGTACTATTACATGATTGTAAATCTACATTACCATATGATACCAGAATATACACATACGGTCAAGCAGTTAGACCTGTTTTGTCAGGGTATTGCACTTTTATTGCTATACTAACAATATGAGACTCTTCCTGCCATATTCTCTAGTGTATGCAGTACTTGCCTTGAACAATCCAGGTTTTATACTAGCAATTACTTTACTACTACTTTTATTTTTATTTCCTATGACAGTAAAACCATGAGTATTACTAACCTGACTTGCGTCGCAATCGTGCCAGGCAGCATATGTGGGCCTCCTGGTTCACTGCCCGCTCCATTGCAGCTGTGGGGGACATAAGAGGAATATTTAGCCATACCTATCCATGATATACCTGAGCTGGCAATTATTAAACAGGTAGTGGACTGATACTTGCACAAGGCTGGGACATCCCCTGAAGCTCTAGCCTTTTGGAGCCACTATTCCAAGAGTTCCCCCTTCTGCCGCTTCAGGTCAGCATAGTGGTGCCTGACCTGCTCACCAGTTTGGGGTATGCCAGTGGCACTGGTGAGGTTGCGGTTGAGATGGCCCCTGGCCTCCGTCTAATATTGGGAGCCTTGATACTGGCCCTGCAGCAGTCTCTGTGCATGATCTTTAACTAGGAGTCCAGCCATGACCTTGGACTCCTGGATGCACCAGCGCTGTGCCTGTAAGTGCATTCCTTCTCCCCTTACTGCCATAGTGCCTGCAAGGGGAAGCTACTACCAGTTATGAGCTGTATTCCTGCCACTTGGGTTTAAGTAGGGCCGATATCCTGCACTTTTCTGTGATTGGCCGGTTTTGAAAAGGCTAAGCTATGGGCAAACCTGCTTACGTAAGGTTGGCATTGTTTAAAGGGGTATACCATTGGGCAGAAAAAGTTAGCTGGTGTACACATTGCTCACACCTCCTAAGATGGCCTGTGCAATGCTTGGTGTTGCCTACAGTAGACATTCATTATAATGCCTTTTTGGCATTGTGTTATTATTCATTACACCTTATATGTATGCTTAGTAACTCTGATTGATGTGTACATACACTCTGTGGGGTCCTTGTGTTTTATTGGGGACTTTGACACTCTGTTACAAGTACACCTCACTTCTGGGCTTACTGCTGTACTCCAGTTCACATATTTATGTTACGTAGTCAGTTATGGCACATATGACTGTATACTGATGCCTTTCACAGGTTCAGTTTGGTTATACTATGGTGAGGACATGTTTACTACTACCTCATTCTTCTGTACTTCTGTGATGGCTTGGTGGATAGCTACTGGGACTATGATGTATAGGGTCCTGGGTTCGAGACATGCATTTCTGTTTATTTTGTTGCTGGGCAGACAAAGGCTCATTGGATACAGAGTGATTGAGGCACTTTAAAGCAGTTGTAAGCTGGTTTGCGCGGTGGTAAGCACTGCTTATTTCAGGTTATAGTTTCTTACACTCAGCTTCTACTTTGCTTAATCTGTGTAGGCAATGCTTACCCCCATGCAAACACACTTAAACACGCTTACTAGTGCTTACATATGCTTACTACTGCTTATCTGTGCTTACACCTGCTTACTACTGCCTTATTCATTATGACACTGACTCTTCACATGTGCATTTCCTGCAGTACTCCACTTCATAAATCTATGTTATTTAGTGGGTTTTGCAATAAAAATATTGGTTATACCATGCTTTGCCATGTAAAATAGACTGTGCTGCAGTGGGACTCGAACCGGGAATGCCTGCTTGTTAGGCGAATGCTCTGCTGCTTCATTTGCATATATCTTACTTGATGTTCATCATGCATACAGCTGCAGTCATAACAGATGGGTTCTCCTGCCGTCAGGCGGGTCCTCGGTCGGCCGAATTCCAAAGTCTAGGTCCGGCGTCGGTTGTCGTCGCTTCTTCCCTGACGTCAGTGCGACAGGGGTATAAAAGAACCAGCCGACGCCATTTTCTTCAGTCTTTCTTGCCGCGTGGTGCCCGAAGCAGAAGCAGTTCGCAAGTGCCGGTCAGCCAGCTCCTGAAATTACAAAAATTTTGCAACCGAAGTCTTCTTGAAAGCTAAGTACCCTGTTGCGGAAACTTTTCTTGCCTCAGACCGATGTCAGACAAAGTTAATAATTGTATTTCATGTGGGAAGCAAATACCGCATAAGGATTTCCATTCCCTCTGTATTCCTTGTTTAGGCCCAGACCACGACGTCTCGGTCTGTCGCTTTTGTGCTACATTCAACAAACGCACCATTAAGCGTCGGACGGAGTTCGCCCAGCATTATTTTGGCAAAAAATTTAACTATATTATGTCGTCGGATACTCGGACTCCAGTTTTGTCTAAAAAGCGCAAAGATAAAGACCGACACACGATGTCCACAGCCTCTACCGACACCATGCCAAAGCCGACTACAGGTGGTCCGGTTCTCAGCGAGGCGCCTACGCAGCCCCTGACTACTGACGACACTTCATTGGCGGTGTCTCCTGTGTCTGAGGTCGCAGGCTCCTCGGCCCACACTCCGACTACAGATACCGAAGCCACTCTCGGCGGTGAATCTCAAAATGTGGACAGGTCTACCTCCTCTCAATGTGTCTTCAGACCTTCCTCTTCCTTTTCCATCAAGGCTTTCACTAAGTCTAAAGCAGCCATGCATTCTAAGAGACAAGCTACACAGGGCCCATCTCCAGGCCCCATGCCTAAAAAACAGATGCTTAAAATGGCTGAGGATTTAATTATTCTTATCAGGGGTTCTCAACCCCCCCCCCCCGGACAAAAGGCCCAGAGTGGAGGAAGAATCCCCCTCCTCTGATCAGGGCTCCATTATATCAGAGCACTCTGATGACCAGGAACATTCTTACTCCCCTTTTGAAGACTCTGATGCAGAGGAGTCCATTCCCTCTGTATCCCCCCCAGAGGATTACTCATTTGGGGAAACTTTGCATACCTTAAGGGAACACTTCCACTGGGAAGGCCAGGATTATTCAGATTTCAAGAAAAGGCTTAGGGAATTTCTCTTGCTACCTCAGCACAGGCCTCTGGCTATACCTCCTGTCTTGGACATACTAGATGATGTGTACTCGGAGGCCTGCCTTAACCCGGATTCTCTACCTCCAGCCCCAGTCAAGCCTGACAGGTACTACAGGGTTCCTGACTCGCACCAATTTCTATACAAAAGCCATGCTGCTGACCCAGAAACTATCTCACAGGGCCCCAAGGGAATTAAGGCCTCCACTGCTAAAAATCCATTACCTTCCGAGAGAGATTCCAGATCCTTAGAAAGGTGGGGAAAAAGGTATATACCTCTGCCACCTTAACCATGAGGGCATTAAACTGTCAGTTCCATATGCTAAAGTACCAACAGTTTCTGTTATCACAATTGAGAAGTAAAATGTCACAACCTGAACAACCAGACTTGAAGGAGTTGCAGGATTTGATGCATAGTGTAGAACAAGTGGGTAAACATACCTTACAATGTGGTTTTGATGCTCTAGAGGCCTCATGTAGAGCTGCTGTTACAGGATCAGTCATATGTAGACATGCCTGGCTCAAGGAACAAACCTTACCAGATCATGTCAAAGTTAAATTACTAGATGCCCCTCTACAAAAGGATGTATTATTTGGTGCAAAGGCTGAGGAAGTATTAAGGAAAATGGAGGAAAAGGCTAAATCAATGCAAACAGTGAAAGATTTTCTACAGGTACAACCCCCACGTTTCAGTAGAAATTGGCCTTCCAAAAATTGGTCCTTTCCAGCCACTGACAGACCCCAAAGAGGTAGATACAGGCACCCGAGGGGCAGAGGGCAATCCCAAGGATCATTTAGAGGCAGACAATGGCAAGCTCCTACACAAAGAGGTGGTGAGGATAACTCGCAGCCATTCAGAAAGCAAGCCCAATGACTTTCCCCTTTGCATGCCAAGCAAGGTTCAAATGGCAGCACCCTTAGGAGGAAAACTGGCATTATTTTCAAAAAATTGGCATATTGTCACAAAAGACAAATGGATCCTGGACATTATAAACAGAGGCTACAGATTCCATTTTCACACCCTTCCAAAAATGAGAGGCATGCCAAACCTGCCACACAATCAAAGGGCAGAGGCACAAAGACAAATTTCAGGTCTCCTAGATGTGAAAGCTATTCAAGAGGTACCTACTCACGAACAAGGTCAAGGTTTTTATTCCAGACTATTCCTGGTACCAAGGAAGGGAAAAGATTGGAGACCTATTTTGGACCTATCCATCCTAAACACATTTCTACTCGTACCAAAATTCAAGATGCTCACTCTACAGCAGCTTCTTCCCATGCTGGGCAAGGAGTCTTGGCTGGTAACATTGGACCTCAAGGAGGCATACCTGCATGTCCCACTCAGACAAAATTGCAGAAGATACCTCAAATATCTTGCAGGTTCAACCCATTATCAATTCTCTGCATTGCCCTTTGGCTTATCTACTGCGCCCAGAGTATTCACGAAATGCCTGGCATCAGTAATTGCCTACTGCAGACTTCAAGGGATACAAATATACCCCTATTTGGATGACTGCCTGATCCAAGCGGACAGCAAGCACATACTTCTGAAACATCTGGCTTATGTAATAATGTTGTTGAATTCTCTGGGATACACAGTCAACAAAAAGAAATCAAGGCTAATACCCTCTCGGAAAATAATTTTCCTGGGTGCCAACTTGGACACAAACACCCAGATGGCCTACCTCACGCCAGAGAAGCAGGGGCAACTAACTCAATACTTCAGAACACTAGCAAATTGCACCAGGCTGACTGCAAGGAAAATCCTGCAGGCTCTGGGATTCATGGCATCTTGCATCTTACCAATCATGTGCAAAGCTGCATATGAGGAAACTTCAGTGGTACCTGAAAAACCTATGGTCTCAACACAGCCACAGTTTGGAAACAATAATACCACTAATTCCATGTCTTCAAAAGGAATTTCTGTGGTGGGCTCAAGCATGCCAAACAAACACAGGTCTCCCATTCAGCAAGCCTCAAGCAAATCAAGTCATCACAACAGACGCCTCGGACTACGCCTGGGGGGCGCACATGCCAGATCGGTGCATTCAGGGCAAATGGTCCCAAAAAGAAAAGCACCTTCACATCAATCAAAAGGAAATGCTAGCAGTAATAAATGCTATTATAGCTTTCAAAGACCTTCTGCAACCAGGTTAACTACTGATAAGGACGGACAACACCACAGTAATGTGGTACATAAACAAACAGGGAGGAACCCATTCATACCCCCTATGCAGGCTGGCCATGTCACTTTGGAACATGGCCCTGGACTTACAAATCAAACTTCAAGCACAGTACTTGCCAGGCAAGGAAAACACGCTGGCAGACAACCTAAGCAGAAATATGACAGATCCACACGAATGGAAGTTGCATCCTCAAGTTTTTACAGAGATAATTCAAGCATGGGGAAGGCCAGACATAGATCTCTTTGCCTCCCACAAAAATCACCAATTGACAAAATTCTGCTCAAGGATTTTTCATCCAAAGGCCTGGAGAGTGGACGCTCTCTCTTTCAGTTGGACATCAATGACAGTTTATGCCTTCCCACCTCTTCCTCTGCTGACCAAAGTTCTATTAAAAACCAGAGCAGACAGACCAAAGATGATTCTCATTGCTCCAGACTGGCCAAGACAACAATGGTACCCACTCCTGAGGAGCCTGACGCATTCCCCACCATGGACCCTGCCTCTAATGCCTCTTCTTCTGACTCAGCACAGCTTCAAAACTCTTCACAGTCAGCTAAAAACACTCAGTCTAGCCGCATGGAAGATTCCTTAGCATCACAACAGACCCTACTCTCCAAGGAGGTGCAGGATGTCATTTTGGAGGCCAGAAGGCCGTCTACTAGAAAAGCTTACTCCGCAAAATGGAAACGGTTTTGTGTCTGGAATGAGGAAAAGGGCCAGGATCCTGGAAAACTGAATTTACCTCAAATATTACAGTATCTAGCTGAGCTGTTAAGCAGTGGACTTTCATTCTCCTCCATCAAAATCCATGCCTCAGCCATTTCTGCAGAATACAACACTGATCCACTCTTATTCTCTCACCCCCTCTTAAGACAGTTCCTCAGAGGGGCTAAGAATCTAAAACCCCCAAGGAAACAACCAATACCTGCTTGGGATCTCAATTTCATTCTAGAAAAGCTGACCTTGCCTCCTTTTGAGCCAGCTGCCTCATCAGATTTGCAATATTTGTCCTGGAAAACAGCTTTCCTTCTGGCTATTACCTCAGCTCGTAGGGTATCGGAACTACAAGCTCTCATGGCTGTGCAGCCTTTTATCATCTTCCATCAGGACAGAGTTTCCTTACGAACCAACCCATCCTTTATGCCAAAAGTGGTATCCAGGGTAGCTTTGAATCAGGCTATACACTTACCTACCTTTTATCCTAATCCTCAAAACAAAGGGGAGAGATTACTACATTCCTTGGACATCCACAGACAACTGCGTTATTATTTGGACAGAACAAAGCCTTTCAGAAAATCAGAACAGCTCTTTGTGTCCTATGCTATAGGAGCTCAAGGAAAGCCAATTTCCAAACAGACAATCTCAAAATGGATAGCCCACTGCATACGCTTTTGATATTCTTTTCATGGCAAAACTGTACCTAAAGGCATCAGATCTCACTCCACAAGGGCCACAGCTACGTCTGCAGCTTTTCTCAGAGGAGTTCCTACCAAAGATATTTTGGAAGCAGCCACTTGGAGTTCTGTGCATACCTTCTCCAAGCACTACCACCTTCCATTATACTCCAAATCTAGAGCAGGCTTTGCCACTGCAGTCTTGCAGGGCATTCTGGCTCCTCCTAGTTCCACCTAGTGCCTACCACCCCTTTCTTAGCTTTGGGATTCTACCCATCTGTTATGGCTGCAGCTGTATGCACGATGAACATAGTACAGTTTTGTACCTACCATAAATGTAGATGTTCGAGTGCTATTACAGCTGCAGTCCAGGTTTCCCTCCCTCCTTCCCCTCTTGGGACAGGCCTATTGGCTAACACCTCCTCATGTATTTGCTTGCTCTGTTGTATTTTGATTATATGGCATTGCTTTATTACACAAATTTATGTATTGCCTTCCTTCTGGGGGCACCTGACATCTGGGGCAAGAAAAACTGAAGAAAATGGCGTTGGCTGGTTCTTTTATACCCCTGTCGCACTGACGTCAGGGAAGAAGCGACGACAACCGACGCCGGACCTAGACTTTGGAATTCGGCCGACCGAGGATCCGCCTGACGGCAGGAGAACCCATCTGTTATGACTGCAGCTGTATTAGCACTCGAACATCTACATTTATGGTAGGTACAAAACTGTACTTTATCCTCTTCAGCCTTTTAAGCTGCTTTAACCGTAGCTAAACAATGGGCACACCTATGGTTAGCTGTACTCAGAGTTTTAAAAAAAATAAAGGGGTTTCTTCTTTTGATTTTTGTGTCCTGTTGCTGTTGTACACATGGGGGACTGTTGGTGGGGATATGCGGACAACTATGAGTGGTCTTGCTCATTTATTTCCCCTTTGCGCTGCTCTACATTGCAGGGGCATGTTTATTCTGAGAGCTCTGCTCTCAGACATGCCCCTCTGCACTCGTACACGCTCCGTGTAAGCCTAGGCGGTCGGGGAGCGTGCCTTCATTAATATGCATGGAACACTGCCATCCTCCTCCTACACAGGTGCTTCCGTACAGGGCTAAGCTAGTCCTGCACGGAAGATTAGTGAATCCGGGGTCTCTCTGTTCAGTATCTCCCCCTCCCCCACCCCACCCCTTCCAGTAAAAATTTTTTTGCTGACAATTTTTATTATTTCTTATTCTTTCAGATCTATGCAATTCTGGGTAGTCAGAAAAGTCATCAAGGTCCCCCACATTCTCATTCACACATGCATTTTCCATATCATTGCTCCCTGTGTTAATATTACATTCTGCTGGATAACAGCATGTACTCTCTCATTCTGCCTAAACATTTTAGGCTTTGGATAACTAATATTATTTCTGTGTTCATTAGTGTCACACTCTAATTTCCTTAATTTCCTTAATTTCCTCTGTATCAATTCTTCACATTTATCATTTATCATCAATTTCCAGCCTAACTTTGTAATATTTTTCCTTCTCAGTGGGTATAGTAAAAATCAAGTAATTTTTTATACAGTTATTCAGTTCCTCTATCTCTTTCTGAATTCCTTCCTTTATTCTATCATTTTCTTTAAGAATTGCTTTTAATATTTCGAGTCCACATCCATTGAAAATATTTAATAATTTTTTATGAAAACTACTTCCCACTTGGACATTGTTCGGATACTTCCAAACGCGCAGTCCCTTAGGGACAATTCCCCCAACAATACATTCCTCACCTCCACTGGTCCTAGCCATTTGTCTGCCTGAAAACACACCACCACATTAATTCCATTAGTTTTAGAGCTACTAGAGGCTCTAACTTCTTGGTTACACCCATTCTGTTCTCTCAGGCAAAAGGAGACCATGGATTGGCTCTGAGGAGTGAGTAGATCTATCAATTCTGACAACTGGCCAATCAGCTTTCATGTTTGGCCAAGACCCTCCTGCCCTGAATTCTCTACAGGCAGGCTGCTGTTTTCTATGTCCAAAGCCTCAGCAAAGACAAATAAAACAAGTAAAAGCCAACAAAGATACAAAAGCAAACTATAAACTCCAAACAAGTACCCTTGACAGGAAAATACAGCAGTCAATTATTCTTTGATGCAAAAGTCCAAGTTTAATTCATACAAGCAGCTTCCAAGGTTTAAAATCATCTGCCTTATTTTCCTGTCAAGGGTACTTGTTTGGAGTTTATAGTTTGCTTTTGTACCTTTGCTGGCTTATACTTGGTTTATTTGACACTTTATAAGTACTAACACTACGTAAAATATAGTGATTACAGATTCAGCACAGACTGGAAGTTTAAATACACACACACACACACACATATATATATATATATATATATATATATATATATATATATATATATATATATGTAGTATATTAATGTGTTTGTGTGCGCGTGTATATATATATATATATATATATATATATATATATATATGTGTACTATATATGTACATATGTACAATTCAGTTTGTTGAAATTTAGCGTTGTAAGATTTTAGTATTATGGGTGTCAGTCAAGTGATTTTTCAGTATTTTGAAATTTCAGTCTTATGGTCTCAGTCAAATGAAATTTCTGTCATCTGATAGGGATCCATGTATATATATATATATATATATATATATATGTACACACACACACACATATATATATATATATATATATATATATATATATGTATATACACACACATACATATATATTTATATTTGTATATAAATACATACAGAAATACGTGTAAACATCACCAAAGGATAAAATGCCTCTGTTGTGAATAAAGTGGCAATGCAATAACATCAGGAGGTAAATTGAAAACAGATGTGTATCAACACTTCCTGCAATGTTTTCAAAAGAAATATTGAATGAGAAAAGTATATTCCCTATAATAGGTTGGCATAAGTGGTCACATAAGGAGAGGTTAAATAAGGCAATATCAGCTTACATATTTATTGGGATGGAATGAAAAGGTACATTGACTGTAATGAGAAATCCACAATAGTACCAGCAGCAAACAATAAGGCATAAGGAAAACTGGGTTAAGCACCTAGATAGGAACTATATATGAAACCATGTGGAATATTAAAGTAGAAATAATACAACATAGGCTAGAAATATATCACAAAAGCTGAGTCAAAGAAGGAAATGTCAAAAAAACGGGGAATGCAGTGATGAAGAAAGTAGTGAGGGTAAGCGAGTTGTAATAACCTGGAAACAGGAGTACAAGAAAAGAAGGAGGTAAAGGGTTAAATGTTGACAGAGAACCAAAGTTACGTAAGTGTGTAAAAATCTAGATGATCGAGTATAAAAGTGGGTGAAGGGAGTTGCACTGTTAATCTGTATGGTCAGGGCTCCAGAAAAGAAGAGCTGATTAACCTGGACAGGAAGGGCAGGCTTTAGAGTTATCTATATGAGTGTGGACATGTTTTCTTGAAACTGTTTTGAGTTTGAAGTTGTTTGATTGCAGATGGCATCCATTTCCATAGTTTGGCCACATGGCATGAGTACAAGACTTCATCATGTGCATTTCAGGCCTTGTCATGGTAGGCGAAGTATCTGTATTTAGAGCAGAGTGCTCTTGTGGGACATTATCACTTCATCAGTGAGGTTAGGAAAGGACATTTGGATGGTTGGTGTAGAATAGAGTTGGCTACCTTCAGCTGGGTGTATGGAAGTCAGCTGGGAAATTCTGTCCAGTTGTTTTTATGTAGTACAAAGTAGTGATGAGTTCTGTCAGGGAAATTGGAGGCAGAGTTTGCTGTTTTGTTGGAGCACTGCTCTAGCCTTTGTTGATGAGTAGTGCAAAGGGTAGTGTAGACTGGGGCAAGATAGGGTAGACTGGGTAGAAGGAAAGCATTGGCTGTAGCTTTTCGGGCTTGTTCTTTGATTTTGTTTGATTATGTATAAGACACCCAGTTATTGATGTGTTTTTCTGGCATTGGATATATGGAGGTCAGATTTTAGTTTATTGTCCAAGGTAACTCCGGGGGCAATATCCGGGAAATATTATTGGAAAGATAATGGAAAATATAGTATGTGTAACAGAACTGGATCTAGGTAGGAAGAGCAGACTTTTGTCTTTTTACCATTGAGTATTGTGCCATGGTGTTGTAGCCAGAGTTCGACTGAGGAGTATGATTCCTGGGTTTTGCAAGCATCAAATAAATGGGAGAATCACCTGGAAATAAAATCCACTTCAGAACCACAATAAATCCAGTAAAGTGAGACCCAACTCCAGAAAGGAACTTCACCAGTCCAATAGAAGCAAAATAAGTTTATTTTAAGCTGAATAACATGTAAAATTTGCTTTTTGTCATGGACAAAGACTTCATCAGAAAAAACTTGATATACAAAAATGGTGCTTCTTTTATACCTAACCCTAAATTGCTAACAAATTAGGAAACTATTAAGTTAATGACATATGTACTGCTCTTAAAGGCCTATTCCAATATACTCAAATATAAACCTTCCTGACTTAATCACCATAAGTTATGTAACCAAAGTTAAATACTTCAAACACGCTTGTTTAGAAATGTTTAAACCATATAAAAACTTACTAAACATGTAAACCACTTAAAGTCATTTAAAAAATTTTGATTTCTTTAAAAAAACCCACCCATATGTCACAAGTGGAACTTTAATAACTGGTAAAATGTTGCAATAGTTCTAAAATTTCTATATTGGGATAAAATTGAGGTAAGGTTCAGGTTTCAGGGAACCATGTTATACCCAATGTCCCTAATCACCATATCCCCCACCATTCGGATATTTCCAGAAATTAGATTTCAGGTGAGGCTCCAAATATTCCATCTTTAGAGGACCCTTTAGAGTTCCCCCTCTCTGAAGATCGGAGAGGTTAGCCAGCAGATCTTATTCTGTTCCAGAAGAACAGACTGTCTTTCAGGACCATCCCAGGGGGAGGTATCATATAAGAGGGCAAAACAATGAGAGGGAAGGATACAGGGGTTGATGGAAATGGAATTAAGTAAGGAACACACTAATGAAATTAGAACATATCCAGAAGTTCTAAACAAGAATAATTGCACTATTTGCAACTATAGTGATACTCGAATTACAGATGAGTATTTCTCTGTTTTCGAGAAAATATTTACTTTTGTTCCTACCCCCAATATTGCCTGCCACCCTCATTGAGTTTAAGTTGTTTATTAGAAAGATAAATTTTGCTATTCAATATCAAAGTAGTTATAATAAGGTGGGGAGAAGCCAGACCACTTTAAATATCCTAATTACATTAATTTAAAGCAAAGGAGTTTGGCTATGCATATTCCCCACCCTACTGTACAGGTATTTTCCAACACCTGTGAGAAGGCAATTTATCATGAATATGCAAAGGGGAATATGAAACCTAAAAAATTCAGTTTGACTAGTGTTGCTCCTCTAGTCAGGATGTAATAGACGAATCTTCGTGGGTTCTGTTCAAGCAGCTTTATTATGTACACACACATCAGGATTGAGACTAAATAACTTTAACTTGGGTAAACTTATATACAAACTAGATATTACACTCATACATGGTCACTCTCTGGCTGCACTCTCAAAATGGCACTGAAACTAGCACGTGCTTGCCATTTATATGCACATTCAGTCCTTGAAACGCTTCTTAAAGATGCAGCACACACGCTCTGTTCTACATCCTCCCTGTTTGAGAAATAGGTTATGCAATATTGACAATATCAGTTGACTTACAATCTGTACAGATAATTCTTTACCATGCAATTATACATAACCAGATGTACATATATACAATCAAGGCCAGGTCGCTGTGTATTTCACACTAGGTCTGGAAATGTGACCAAAGCGTTTGACATAAAAGTTAAAATTGGATTTAGCAACTGGGACTGTCTCTGCTGAATGTTCAACTTTAGGAACATCATCAGGAATGGAAGTATAAGTTAAGACACGTTCTGTCAACAGAAACATTGTCTGGATTACTCTAAGATCTAGAGTATGTATCACAGGAACAATGCTGCGATATCGATTCTGGTACAGGAAGAAGATGTCTGCAATTTCTCCTGTACTCCACACCCTCAGATTCTATGAAGTAGGATCTCGGCTCAGTACATATACCTGTTATTCGACCAATCCGGTCGAAACCTTTCGCCATTTGTATCCTCACTGTCTCTCCTTCTTTCAACAGACGAAGAAATCTGCTCGATTTATCATAGCTGGACTTCTGGAAAGAATGCTTCCTGAGTAATTGGGTTCTCATGGTTCTGTTGTTCTTAGCTTTAGGCCTCAAGAAACTGGAACTAATAGGCAGTGTTGTTCTGGTTTGCCTGGATAGACGTCTCTGAGCAGGCGAGCCAAGTATATCATCATGGGGTATGTTTCTGAGATTGAGTAAATTCAAAAAGACATCAGTAGTGTCACACTTTGACCTTTCAAGTACTTGCTTTGCACTCTGTACTGCATGTTCTGCTAGCCCCTTTGACTGTGGATAATCAGGACTGCTAGTAACATTTACAAAGTCCCATTCTCTTGCAAATTTCTGAAACAACTGACTAGTAAATTGAGGACCATAGTCAGAAACAACTTTGTGTGGACTACCATGGACTGAGAAATGACGTTTCACTTAGTGATAACAGCAGTGGACGTTAGGTTAGGTAGTAAATCAATCTCAAACCAGTTTGAGTAAGAGTCTACCAATACTAAGTAAAGTAATGCTGATTGTTCCACTCGACTATATTAGTGGCTACTGTTGACCAAGGTAGTTCAGGAACTTGACTTAGCTGAAGTGGTTCTCTTTGCAAATGTGGTTTAGTGCTATTGCATACTGAACACGAAGAAAGTACTTTATCAGTGTCTTTTACTAGAGAAGGCCAAAATACTAGTTCTCTCGCCCTTTTGGTAGATTCGGAACATGGGTGACCGTAATGCAAAATCTGGATATATTCATGTTGCAAGGAAGCAGGAACAACAATTCTAGGACCTTTGAAAATAATGCCATCTTTCATCAACATCTCATCTCTGTAAGGAAAATAAGTTTGCACTTCAGATGGTACACGATTGCTTTGACGGGCATCCAACATTAATGTAGTGGTTGAGCTTTTGCAAAATTTCATCAGTCTTTGTATGATCTGTCAGCTCATAAAGTCTCGTGGTAAAAAAATTATGCAGTTCTATTACATCAAAGTCAAAATTCTCTGTGTCAAGCTGTTCCGTTGTACTTCTGGGCAATCTGGATAAGGTATCAGCCAGATAAAGAAGGTTGCCTTTTGTATAAACTATTTTGAAGTTGTACTTTTGCAATTTGAGTATCATTCTTTGTAATCTCGCTGGAGCTGAATGCATAGGTTTCTTTAGAATAGTAACTAGAGGCTGGTGATCAGTTTCAGTCTGAATAGCTCGACCATATATATAATCATGAAACTTTGAACATGTAAATAGTATTGACAAAAGTTCTTTCTCAGTCTGAGCATATTGCATTTCAGTTTGGGTAAGGGTTCTAGATGCAAAGGCTGCTGGTCTGCCTTCTTGAAGAATAACTGTGCCAAGACCAAATTTTAAAGCATCCCAGGAAGGAGTTAGTGGTTTATCAACATCATAGTATCTTAATGTAGGTGGGAGTGGCAATTTTCCACTTAAGGTCTTCAAATGCTCTCTGGTGCTGTTCCAGCCAAGACCATGTAACATTATTGCATGTCAGCTCTTTCAAAGGTGCTGTCAATTCACTGAAGTCTGGTATAAACTTGCCTAAATAGTTGACCTGCCAAGAAAACGCTATAGAGCTTGAACATCATTATCAGGTGGAGGCATCTCAAACATAGCTGCTTACTTGGATGGGTCTGGTCTCAAGCCAGTGTTGGAAAATAAATGTCCTACATGTGTAACTTCTGGTAGTCTGAATTTGCACTTTAAGTTCACTTCACATGCTCTTTCTAGAACTCTCTTAAGGTTTCTGTCATGCTCTGCTTCACCATTGCCTCCAACCAATAAATCATCTACTATTATGGCACAAGGATAACCTGAAAAAATTTGCTCCATTGCACGCTGAAAGACTTAACTTGCAGAATTTATTCCAAATGGCATCCTTAGGAATTTGTGTCTGCCAAACGGAGTACTAAAAGTAGTCAGTAATGAAGATTTGCGATCAAGTATCACTTGCCAAAATGAACCTTTTGCATCCAAGACAGAAAATACAGTGGCATTTGGTATTAGGGATGTGACTTCTTTGAATGTACGCATTGGATGATGCGGTCTCTTTAATGCTTTGTTCAAATCTCTTGAGTCAATACATATTCTAATTTCATCTGAGCCTTTCTTGTGGGCTGCTACTATGGACGACACCCATTCAGTTGGTTCTGTAACTGGACAAATTACACCATGCTGCATCATTTTATCCAACTGATC
This sequence comes from Protopterus annectens, assembly GCF_019279795.1. Taxonomy (NCBI): domain Eukaryota; kingdom Metazoa; phylum Chordata; order Ceratodontiformes; family Protopteridae; genus Protopterus; species Protopterus annectens. The sequence continues at coordinate 808,715,270 of NC_056751.1, read as the reverse complement.
TTTAACTTTATCCTGCATAGTTATTAGAACTTTTCTTGCTGGTCTGACCGCTGGACTGACCTCTGGGTCTAACTTCATAGAATACACAACTGAAAGTTTGCCCAACTTGTCTTTGAAAATATCTACAAAGGTATAGCGTTGGAAGAAAGCTCAGCGTTCTCGGTAGGACTGCTGAATCAATGTTGTTACTGCTGGCATACCAAAAGAAAACAAAATCCAAGGTCCATAAACGCTGAAATGTAGTTTATTGATGCAAAACCAGTTAAAAACGTCGACCTAGGTTTGGTGTCTCGAACTCAGAACAATTAAAACAATACAACCCATACTATCTTACCTATGCAATATAAGTTATTAAAATTCTAAGTATACCTAAAACCAATATACATAAGCGTTACAAACATGGAAAAATGTATCTATCTACTCACAGTAAAATATGACCCTAGTATTATTATCCATCTCTATTATAACTTCCTTAAGGGCTAAATACATGAATATTAAAAATATAATTGTTAAATATATAATATACTAGACCTAAATTAAAAATGCATAATCACAATTTGTGCAAACAGCAATAAACTGTACATATTAAAATAATATATAGTCAACGAATATCACAAAAAATTGTGTAAAAATCATACTAAATGCAAGGACACTACAAACTGCTCATAATGTATATTACCACAAGATATGCACATTTGAAAAATAAAAATAAAAATATTGAATATATCAGTATAAAACCCATTTTATGGCTCAATAATATAAAAGGTTACTGATTTTGGTTTTATTTTATTTTTATTTTTATTTTTCAAATGTGCATATCTTGTGGTAATATACATTATGAGCAGTTTGTAGTGTCCTTGCATTTAGTATGATTTTTACACAATTTTTTGTGATATTGGGTCGTTGACTATACATTATTTCAATATGTACAGTTCATTGCTGTTTACACAAATTGTGGTTATGCATTTTTTATTTAGGTCTAGTATATTATACATTTAACAATTATATTTTTAATATTCATGTATTTTAGCCCTTAAGGAAGTTATAATAGAGATGGATAGTAATACGAATAGGGTCATATTTTACTGTGAGTAGATAGATACATTTTTCCATGTTTGTAACGTTTTATGTATATTGGTTTTAGGTATACTTAGAATTTTAATAACTTATATTGCATAGGTAAGATAGTATGCGGGTTGTTAGATGCTGCTGGTTGTATACTTTTTGGTGGGAAGTTAATTGAATAATTGAGGCATTAATTGCAACTCAAGTCAAGTATTTAAGAGGTCTTTGTATTGTTTTAATTGTTCTGAAGAAGTTCGGAGACACGAACGAAACCTAGGTCGACGTTTTTAACTGGTTTTGCATCAATAAACTACATTTCAGCGTTTATGGACCTTGGATTTTGTTTTCTTTTGGTATGCCAGCAGTAACAACATTGATTCAGCAGTCCTACCGAGAACGCTGAGCTTTCTTCCAACGCTATACCTTTGAAAATATCAACATACTCTGAAAAAATGGCTTCAGAAAAATTGGAACTAGAATATGTGCTTATATGATGAACTTCTTTGGTAAAAGAAAGCAAATTCATTCTTAAACTGTCTCTGAGACCCAATAATGACTGCACAACTTTATCCTGCATAGTTATTAGAACTTTTCTTGCTGGTCTGACTGCTGGACTGACCTCTGGGTCTAACTTCATAGAATACACAACTGAAAGTTTGCCCAACTTGTCTTTGAAAATATCAACATACTCTGAAAAAATGGCTTCAGAAAAATTGGAACTAGAATATGTGCTTATATGATAAACTTCTTTGGTAAAAGAAAGCAAATTCATTCTTAAACTGTCTCTGAGACCAAATAATGACTCCACAAGTCTTTGAACTACATAGAATAACAAGCTGCAAGAGTTGCTAGCTAAATAGCATGAAAGCAGTACTGAGCCTTCGGTCTGAATTTTTTCATCGCCATAAGCAACAAGTATCGCACTACTAGCCACATTGAGTTGTTCACAAGCTCTTACTTTAGCAAATGTGTCTGCTGACATAACATTGCACTTTGAACCAGTGTGTACTTTGAGCTCAGTGGATTTATCATTGATCTGGACAGTACAAAATACTTCATTCTTTGCCAACAAATTCACTGCATCGGGCTCCTAAATGAAAGACCAGCACTGGTAGAGTTTTTATTAGAATCTAGAACAGAAGATACCATTAAAAAGGAATAATTAGTAAAACCTATAAAATATTGCATGATAATTATAAGAATCAATCAGAGCAGCTTAGAAAGGATTAGGAAGAGACATTGGATAAGCAATTCACAAAGAGACAATGGGGGATATATGTATAGCTCCCAAATATGCAACAAAGTCTAGAAGATTTAGGATCTTTGCCTGGAAGTGTTTACATAGGTATTTTTATACCCCAAGTAGACTCCAAAGAATTTTTCCACAGGTGGATAGTAAATGTTGGAGGTGTGACAGGCAAGAAAGAGGTAGCTGGGAACATATTTTTTGGAAGGATGATGAGCTGGCAGACTTTTGAGACTCCCTGGGAACTGCTCTGTCGGAGATGCAGGGTGGGTGGATTGGACTGACTGAAGAGATGATTTTTTTGAGTTATGCTACAGAATTGGAATTGCCTAAACAGAGTAAAGCCTTGCTGAGTCTAATTATATTGGCTGCCAAAAAAGCAATTACTAGAAAATGGAAATCAAAGTCTAGACCAACTTTACTGGAAGTAGTGAATATAGTAACAGAGCTAAAACAACTGGAATTGGGATATTTAGAAAAGGGAAGGGGCAAACTACATAGGAAAAATGGGAATTGTGGGAACAATATATGCAGAGCTGGAACGAGGTTTAAGAGGCAGGATTTAAATGAGCTATATAATGCTTAACTAACAGTGACTGGATGGTTTTATAAATGATGTATAATGTTTACAACTACAGTTGTTTCAATGGTGTCTGTGATGTAAATTGCTTGTAACTAAACTGATATTATTTTGTATGTTTTTTATTTATATAAATGCAAGATTGCCTTTGTCATATGTGTAAATTTAATAAAGATGTTTTGGAGAAAAAACAAATTCACTGCATCAGCCTTTTCACCAGTTACTGATACACCATCTACATAGAAAGTAGAATTGCAGCTCTGTATGTGATCAACTTGCTTTTTTAAGTGACTCTTCTTTTTAACTGTGTGAGGTTTACTTGATTTGCACAACTTTTAAAAATGGTTCCATTTTTTTACACTTGTGTCATTGCTGACCAAATGCCAAGCATTTCTTTCTTCTAGACTCATAATTGGCACCACAACTGTGACAGTTAACAATAAAGCTAGATATGGGTTTTGCTGATTCTCGCTTATACTGCACTGAGCATGCTCCTTTCTTAGAACTTGCTGAAAAACTATGTGGTTTCCCTGGGGAATGAGCAGAGGCTGTGATTGCCATGTGCTTAGGCCTGCTTCTGTTTCCCATGTGTTGCATGCTGCCTACATTTTCTCTGGAGCTTGCCAAAATCATGCTCTTATCACTTGCAAGCATACTTGTGTGCTTTTCTGTAACTTCATGGATTTGACAAATCTCAGTAGCTTTGCTTAGTGTTAAATCACTATCATGAAGCAAAATCTTTCTGACAGCAACGCTGTTAATGCCTCACACAAGCCTGTCCTTCCTTTATCAACTCATCTTTTAAGTCACCAAACCTATACCTTTTAGCTCTGTTCCTTAGGTCAGTAATATAAGCTGCAAAAGTTTTCCCTAGTTTCTGAACTCTTGTGTAAAACAAATCCTCTCTAATGTAACTCTCCAAAATAGCGGTACTTTAGATAATTCTTTTCAGTGCAAGAAACACTCTGCAATGGCGGCACTTTGCGAATAGACACACCCAAGCACAAGAAACTTTTCAAAACGGCTGTACTTTGACTGTACTTCATGAAATAGCTACACTTTGCACACAAATCTCTTCAGAATACATGTACAGTAATAAGCACACACTGTAAGCACTTTTACACACTTTTAGATACTTTGAATAACGCTAGTTATGCCCTGAATACAATACAAAGTAGTAGTTATGCCAAAATATAGCACTCTGCCAAAAAATATGCAGCTGCCTTGCTTTATTTCCGCTTAATGTGCCCTTTTTGCCCTTATTATATTTATTTTGCTCGTTTAATCTCTTTTCATGCCCATTATACTTTTCTTGGGCTCATTTAACTCTAAACATGCCCATTTTGCTTTAAACATGCTCATTTTGCCTTAAACATGCCTGTTTTGCAATTCCGAGGTAATTTCAAACCCCTTATGTTCTTTTGTGATGCTCGTTTCATCAAATCTCTTAATTTTAAACATTTCATTTAATCAACAAACCTTTTGTGCCTCTCGCTTTTTAATAATGAGGTTTATGCCCTTGTAATGCTCTGTTTTATCTTTTTTATAAAATAAACTGTTTGTGCAAGTTTTCATTACCTTGGATTCTTTTCTGGCACTTTTTCGTGTTCATTTCTGTTAGTTTACCTTCACTGTTAACTCTGCACCTCATATCTTTGGAAAGCAGTCTCTGGAATCCCGGTTCTGAAACCATGTCGCTCATCTAGTCAGGATGTAATACATGAGTCTTCATGGGTTATGTTCAATCAGCTTTATTATGTACAAACACATCAGGATTGAGGCTTAACTTTAACTTAGGTAAATTTATATACAAACTAGCTATTACACATACATGCTCACTCTCTGGCTGCACTTTCAAAATGGTACGGAAGCTAGCATGTGCTTGCAATTTATATGTATAGTCAGTCCTTGAAATGCTTCTTAAAGATGTAGCACACACGCTCTGTTCTACAACTAGGGACAAATATATAACTTTACAGGAAATTAAAAGTAATAATTCTTTTCATATCATGAAGGCTGACAAAGGTGGGAGAGTTTTAATATATGATAGGTCTAGGAGCACAGAAGAAATGTTGAAAATATATTACTAAACAAGGACACCTATGTTACAGCATCTATAAATGAGGTAAATCATTCTTATCATAAAATTGACCAGTTTTTGGAAGATAAAATGTTACAACACTGCATGGATTTTGACACCTATACATTCTTAAAAAATACTAATCCCAAGATACCAGCTTTTTTCGGTAAACCTAAAGTACATAAAGATTTAATTAATCTCCCTATGAGACTGATAGTAGCAGCATCAGATCAAAAACCCATCCTTTTGCCTTGTATGTTGATACATGTTAAAAACCCTTTTTGGAGATGGATACCCATACAGTTAAGGATTCTTGGGACATTTTAGGAAGAATTAAACCTGATTATTATAATAGTGAGGTCACATTTTGACTAAAGACAAGATAGACTTATTTTCCAGCATTCCACAAGGGGAGGGTCTTGAAATGTTTAATGAAGCTTTGCTTAGCTTTGATTTTTTTAGACGAACAAAAGCTCAGGTTAATAATGGAATGCATAGAGATAGAACTAGAAAACTACATTTGATTTGAAAAAAGAATATTAAAGCAAACAAAAGGTGTAGTGATGGGGGCAGCATGTGCCCCCATATTTGCAAATTTAATAATGTTAACATGGGAGAAGCAATATATTTTAGGTTCCCACTTTAAGGACCACATTTTACTTTACCTTACGTTTTTGGATGACATCTTCATCTTGTGGGGTGGAAACCCGAAACATATTGATGAATGCATTCAATATATTAACGATTAACCGGACTACCCATTTTCTGAGGTTTACATACCAAATTGACACACATAAATTAACTATTTGGACATTACCCTAACTAAGAAGGAAGGGGGGCTTCATCCACTGTTTATCAAAAAACAACTTTCTCCAATGCTTACTTACATTTTCAGAGTGCTCATCCCCTCTCTCAGAAGAAAAGCCTTGTAAAGGGCCAATTTATAAGACTTTCTAGGATGATATCAGAAAAGCAGGTCTCTGTTAGTGAGAGAAAAGTTTTGGAAAAGATGCTTTTGGAGAGAAGATACCCTCAGTCCTTAGTAAGAAGCCTAAGTGAGGAGGTTTTGAACAATAGAATGGAGAAATCCCCCCATTACTGGGGGTTGGTCTAAAAGATAAACATAAAAGAACACCTGTAGGAGCATTCAACCATGACAACGGTAGTAGGAAGAATGGGGGGACACCCCCTAGGAAAGACGCCAATAGTAGTAACAACAATAGGTTGCAGTGCCCTAGACAAGAAAGTCATTTCAACAGGGCATTCATATTGGAATATAGCTTTGGATCCCATACAACTAAAAGTATTATACATAAATATTGGGACATTTTGACTAGCGATGGGTAACTTAGTGGCATTGTGGGATGTAGGCCTTTATTCACATATAAAAGAACTTATAATATAAAACCAATCTTACAGAATTTAACAATATTAAAAAAAGAGAGAAGAAAAATAAAGAGACAAGGAAGTGTTTTGCTCATTCTCAATGTAAATATATATATTTGAAACACCAGTTTTCACCTTCAGAACCAGACTAGAACAGTTATATATGCTCAGTATGGTAATTGTCAGACCAGAGGAGTATCTTGCTACTTGTGCCACCTGTATATCTTTTTATATAGGCAAAACTGAAAGGCAACTTAAAAAAAGAATTTATGGGCACGGTTATGAGATTTCCACATGTAGGGTCTATGTTAAATCATCGAACGCTTAAAAAAGCGAACGATTATTTATCGAACCCATGTAAGCGAAAGCTTACAATCTCGAATGCTTAGAACAGCGCTGTTCCACAAAACAAAAAAAAATGTAAACATTACATAAAGTGGGGGGCTTCGCCCCCTCACACACCCTGATGTAGGGGGCTGTGCCCCCTACACCCCCGTACGTAAATATACAAACTCAGAGGTCACGCTACAGTCACGAAAATGGCAAAGTAACAGAAGCAGCCAAGCAATTTCTTTCCCAGGGAAAGAATTTGCTTATATGCTGTATATGCCATTTCGCTGTTTTGCCTTTTCCTGCTTTCAAGTTCGATCAAGACGCATTCGAAAGAATGAGTCTTCGATCATTTAATAGGAACCCCACACGTCATGGTAACAATGATCTGTATAAGCATTTAGCATCATGTAGTGGCTTTAAAAAATTTGTATTCACTATAGTGGAAGTGATTATCTCGGATCAAAGAGGGGGTGCCTGAAGGAATACCTGGAGGTTAGGGAGTTATATTGCCAAATTAAATTAAATGTCACCCACACTCCAGGTATTAATGACAATATATCCCTGATACCAGTACTAAAACAAAAGGCAAATAGATATTAAGCCTTACTAGTAGCCAGCAAAGAGCTACTCAAAATTGTTCCCAAGTATATTGAGTTAGCTTGTTTTTAAAAAAAATCGTCTGAGTTTTTCATTTAAACTTTTTGTCTTGACTTTTGGTCTCATTCTTATGTAAATATTGAAATTTTAGAACTATTGCAACACTTTACAAGTTATTAAAGTTCCACTTGTGACATATGGGAGGATTTTTTAAAAGAAATTAAACGTTTTTAAATGATTGTTTTACGTTTCATAAGTTTTTTTATGTGGTTTAAACATTTCTAAACAAGGGTGTTTGAAGTATTTAACTTTGGTTATATAACTTATGGTGATTATTTAAGTCAGAAAGGTTTATATTTGAGTATATTGGAATATGCCTTTAAGAGCAGTGCCTATGCAGTTAACTTATTAGCTTACTAATTTGTTAACGATTTAGGGTTAGGTATAAAAGAAGCAGCAGTTTTGTATGTCAAGTTTTTTCTGATGAAGTCTTTGTCCATGACGAAAAGCTAAATTTACATGGTATTCAGCTTAAAATAAACATATTTCACTTCTTTTGCACTGGTGCAGTTCCTTTCTGGAGTTGGGTCTGGATTTATTGTAGTTTTTATTCCTGGGTTTTGGCTTGCAGTTTGTTAATAGGTGGGAAATAGCAAACTAGGATAGTCATCTGAATACTGAACAAGTAAAGTGGGGCCAGAAGTGATAGTTAGATCACTGACAAATATATTAAACAGCAATGGGCCCAGTATAGAACCTTGAGGGACATCGGTGGTAACCATGGGGAAGGAAGGGTATGCTGTTTACCACTTGACACTTTGCATTCTGTTACTTGGGTAACTATAACCATTTGATAGTGTTGTTAGAGAGGTTGACAGTGGTAAGCTTATGAAGTAGTTTAGAATGATAGACTGTGCTGAATGCCTTTTTTGAGGTTAAGGAAAATGACTGGAACCAAAAAAGTGTTGTTATGGTGTAAGTTGATGGTATTTAGGAAATGACACTAAAGCAGTTGTGACGTGGTTAGGGTGAAATCCATGACAGGAGCTAGAGAGTAGGTTTTGGTCTAAAAAGGTAATGTAGTGTTTGTAAGTGAACACATCTTTTTAATATCTTCGCTAGTGGAGATAACATGGCATTTGGCCTGCAGTTATTAAGATGATTACATCTGCCACCTTTATGTAGAGGTGATGCATAACTTTCCTTCCAGATTTGGTGTAAATGGGATTTAGTTATGGACCTATTTATGGGTATGAAGACTGGGATGGCTGGGGCATCTCCGGCTATTTTAATGTATTTGGTTGGAAGATTTTGAACTGATAAAGTGATGGTTTGAGCTTAAGGAGGAGTTTTTTGATGGCTGTGGTTGAGACAGATTGTAGTGAGAAAGCACTATAGTCAGTGGTTTTGGAGGTGAATAGAGTAATTGAGTTACTGTGGTTGTTTTGAAGGAGGGAACTATATGTTGATAAAATGTATGTTAAAATAGTAGGCTATGTTATAGTCGAGTAATTCAGCATTAGGTTTTATTGGGGTGATTTACCAGGGTGTGGAAGATGATTAAAGATGCCCAGAAAGCCTTTTTTCTTGGTTATCTTGTAAGGTAAAATAGAATTTTGTCTGTTTTATACTAAAGTTTTGACTTGATTTATTAAGAGTTCTGTAATATTGGAAGGCTTGAAGTGTCTGGTTCCAGGTATATTTCTTTTCTTCATTTTCTTTTTTTGTGTTAACTGAGGTGCAGGGTTGGTTTTGACACAATTTCTTCTTAGGGGAGCTTGGGTATTTAGAATATCTAAGAAAATTGTTTTATAGATCTGAAGTAGTTGGCTTCATTTGATCTTCAAAATGTGGGTTATGGATCCATATCAGATCCAACACGGCCACATATCCAGCATCTGATCCAATCTCCAAGCTCCTCCCCTTATCTATAATGCCCCCCGTTTCCTTCTTCCCTTCAGATCTCATTTGCCGGTGAAACAGTTAGTATTGTGGTCTGAGCTTTAACCTTTTTTTGGGTAAATGAGTCTTTTTCTTGGGCTTTTTCTCTCTATTCTATCTTTTTTCCATTCTATCTCTTTTACTACTTCCCCGTGTTTGGTCGTCAGTACAAAAAAAAACTCTTCTTTTTCTGTCCCTTTTCTGTAGCTTGTGTGTGTGTGTGTGTGTGTGTGTGTGTGTGTGTGTGTGTGTGTGTGTGTGTGTGTGTGTGTGTGTGCGCGCGCGCGCATGTGTCTACGTGCGTGTATGTGTGTGCGAGTATGTGCGTGCGTGTCTGTGCATGCATGTGTGCGTGTGTGTGTGTGTGTGTGCGTGTGTGTGTGTGTGTGTGTGTGTGCACGTGTGTGTGTGTGTGTGTGTGTGTGTGTGTGTGTGTGTGTGTGTATGCGCGTGTGTGTGTAGGGCCTATCTCTGCAGGATGATGGATACCCCAAAGCCAGGGCTTAGGACATGCACAGAGTGTGGCTACAAGCTCTCACCAGCCAATGGCTACACTTTGTGCGTGGTATGTCTGGGGGCTGATCATCTGCTTACCTCCTGTCCTGTCTCTGTGGGGTTTAACCCTAGAGCACTCAATGACAGGAGGGATAAGCTTATTTTAAAGGGTTTGCTTCCCTCCTAGGGGACTGTAGCCCCTGCACCCCCGGCTTCTTCATTGGCCTCACCTTCTTCCCCCTCCCCAGCCACTGAGACTCAAACTCCTGCCAAAAGGTCCGGGGAAGGGGAGAAGACTAAAGATAGGCCTAAGAAGTGGTAGCCTGACCACTTGGTGCCGACATGGCCTCCGCCGAAAACCAGACCAGGATCTCCCCAGTTCAATTCTCCCAGGTTCTTCCCTGAGCCAGAGGAGCCCTGGATCCAGTCTCCCGTTCGGGCTTCCCCTCACCGGCACTCCAAACCAGTGTCGGTGGCCTCTTCTTCTCACTCCACTCAGAGCCTTAGTGAAGCAGAGATGGATAGGATGATGCAGAAATTCATCCGCAACCAAATTCAGATGGGAGTTTTGCCTACCTCCTCTCCCTCTGGAGCAGAGAGCTCACAATCTTTCTTTACCCCAATTACTCCTTCTCCAATCCAGCCTTTGGTTTCGGAGCCCTTGGATCCGAGGACCCTCAGGGTTGAGGGGTCAGCGCCGATGGTGCCTTGTATCTTGATGATGGCCATTGCCCTGAGTGTGTCGGATCCGAGCTCTTGGAGCTGTAGCCTCGGTGTCAGATCCGAGGGATTGATGTTGGCTCTGAGTATGTTAGAGTGCAGTATTCCCCTCGGCATCTCTGCTCCTGGAGTCTCGGCTCTGACTCTTTCATCGGGTCAGAGGAGGATGGCTCCTACTGCTACCCCTCATTCTCCTTTGGCCTTTGATGTGGTGGAGAGGGTTCTCTCATTGTCATCAAGACCCTTAACCATCTCGTCCTCGGGCTCTGCCCTGACTTCCTCTGTTTTGGGTATGGCCCTGACCATCCTGCCATCTCAGGGACAGCCTGCTGCCGTTTTGCCTCAGAAAGCCCCCATGGAGGAGCAGAAGGACATTTGTGAACCCTCCCCAGAGATTCCCACTGAGGAGATCCCTCACAAATGGACTGGTAAAAGGAGGCACTTTGACTCCCCTCTGGAGTCCCTCACCAAAGACACTGATTTGGAGGAAGGGAAAGGTTCCCCCGATCACCCCCCTGACGATGTCTCCTTTGGAGACATCATGGAACTCCTACGCCAAAGGGGTGGTCTGCCCAAAAAACAACCTCAGAAGAGTCACTGTTCTTAGAGGCATTCGGTGCAGGCCCATCTACTTCCTGAGTGTCCCCTCCCATGGATCCCTTAGTGGACCTAATAACATCTCGGGCATAGAAGGAACCGGTTATGGTGGAGCCTATCCCTAAACACCCTGATAAAGTCCTTAGCCCGCTTCAGACACGACATGTTGGAACAAAGGATCCCAGGTTGATGCTGTGGTGGTGGCAGCTGCCACCAAAAAAGAGCTCGCTCAGGAGAGCTCTTCGGTCCATCCTCCTGACCAAGAGTCAAGGGCATTGGATTGATTCAGGAAGTGGGTGTACGCTTCAGCCACCTTCTCAGTAAGAGCGCTGAATTACATGGCACATGTGATTCGGCTGCAGCAGACCTAGTGAAGGAGATCGCTGAGTTAACCCCGGAGTCCATGTCGGCGGGAGACAAGAAGACATTTTCCACTCGAATGACCACTCTGAAATCTGTTGCTAACACCTCCATGCATCTCCTCTCCCATGCTGGGGCAGCTGGCACAGACATTGCCATCAGGTGACATGCCTGGATCTGCTATGTCAGTTCTCAGAGCCCTTCAAGGCGTCATTTACCAATGCCCCGTATGACGGTTCTTCCCTGTTGGGAAGTTGGTACACAAGACTTTGGTCCAGAGTGAGAAGGACTGGAAGACACTGTCTGCCATCGGGATTTGCTTCTCCCCCCCTCAAAGATCCTTTTCTAGGAATCAGTGAGGGACTAAGAAGATGTGGTTCCGGATGTCTCAGATGTTTTTCTGGGACACTCAGGAGGCAGAGTGGGTTTTGATAGATGCCACCCCAGAGTCAGAGGGGGTCTGAGAAATTACAGGTCTCGATAACCATTCTCAGACAGTCCCGCACATCAGCCCTGAAGGGCTTACCCGACTGCTCTTCTCTGGAGGCAGTCAAGGGTCTGTTATCGCTACACCCAGTGGAATGGGAGTCCATAACAACAAATCGCTGGGTGTTGCAGATCATTTCCAGAGGCTATTAAATCCCATTTGTAGAACCACCCCATCCACCCAAGGACCTCGTGGAAGTCCCACCCAAGCAAAGGGGGAAAGCAGCACTAGAAATAAAAAAGCTGCTAGTAAAATGAGTCATCCAACCTGTTCCCCTCGACCAATCCGGATCAGGCATTTATTCCAGGTTATTTTTAGTGCCAAATAAAACTGGGGACCTAAGACCTATTTTGGATCTATCCACCTTGAACCTGTTAGTGGCCAAGGTGAAATTCCAGATGGTCACACTTCAATCCATCCTGCTGTACCTGCGGGCGAATGACTGGATGTGGTTGATTTACCTCCAGGATACGTACTACCATATCAAGATGGACAGGCACGCTCAGAGGTTTTTCTGCTTCTGGCTAGGAGCCAATCATTACCAGTTCAGAGCCCTTCCCTTTGGTCTCACCACAGCCCCCAGGATGTTCACCAAGGTGATGGCAGTAATAGCGGCTCACCTGAGGCTTCAGGGTATTCAGATCTTTCCCTACCCGGATGATTGGCTCTTCGCTGCCCCTTCCGAGCATCAACTTTGCCAAGCCAGGGATTATTTCCTCTTTCTAGCACAGAGTCTGGGCATCACCATCAATCTCAACAAATCGTCGATGGCCCCTGTTCAGGTCTCAGATTTCACTGGGGCTCAGTTGGACACTGTCCAGATGAAAGTTTTCCTCACCCCAGACAGGATACACAGCCTGAAACTACATGTTCTCTACATCATTCAAGCCCAATCTCAGACAGCAGAAACAGTACTGAGGGCATTGAGGTCTATGGCGGCCACTATCAACCTGCTACCCTTAGCGCATCTTCACATGCGGATTCTTCAGTGGACTCTCTCCATTCAATGGTCTCTATTAGCTCTGCCATTGTCTTACCCGGTTTGAATCTCCCGGGTGTGCAGGGACTCTCTTTAGTGGTGGATTCATTCCTCAGACCTAGTCAGGGGACGTCCCTTTCTCCCGTCCTTTCCCAAGACCACAGTGACCATGGACATCTCCCAGCTAGGGTGGGGGGCATTGCTTGGGACAGACTGCTCAAGGCATGTGGTCCCCATCTGAGACCAGTTTGCATATCAACATACTGGAGATGAGGGCAGTGCTTCTGGTGTTGCAGGCCCTTCATGCCCATCTTCCTCTAGGGACAATTGCTGTCCAGACAGACAATATGTCAGTGGTCTGGTACATCAACAAATAGGGGGGAACCAGATCTTACTCCCTTTGTCACAAAGTCATGAGAGTGTGGGAATGGGTGATCTCCACTGGCCATTTTCTGGTGGCAACGCACATTCCCGGATGGTCCAACATTCTAGCGAACAGGCTCAGCAAATCTATCCTGATGCCTTACGAGTGGTCTCTGAATCCTTCAGTGGCGGAGCAGATCTTTCTAAAGTGGGGGTGTCCTTGCTGCAATCTATTTGTATCTCCTTTCAACGTGAAATTCAGCGAGTTCTTCACTCTGAACCCCCCTCAGGGGGAAGCCCATAGAGATGCTGTGATACATGCTTGGCCTCCCGGTCTTCTTTATGCCTGTCCACCTCTGCCCTTGATATCAAAGTTTCTTCAGGCCGGGGAGCTTTGTGATCCTCATTGCCCCATTCTGGCCTCGCCAAGTCTGGCTTCCCTCTCTATGGTCTCAACTGGTAGTTCCACCATGGACGTTGGATCCAGTTCAGGATCTCATTTCTCATCCCTTGGGGATTCCTCACCCAGACCTGGACAGTCACAGCTTGCTGCTCCAGTTCCCATGATTATTACTACTCCTGGTTTATCTTCCCCTGTTAAAAGCATTTTAGTGGCGGCTCACAAATCTTGCACCAGAGGGGTATACCGTAGCAAGTGGAAACGTTTTTACATAAGGGCCTTGCAACGATTTTCCATATGGGCCTTGCAGCATGCATTGGATTCCTTTACTCTTCCAGTGTCTGTGGCATTGGAATTGTTGGCGGGGATTTTTCAGCACGGTGCCATTTCCTCCACTGTCAAAGTCCAACTGGCTGCAATTTTCATGTGGGGGAAAACATGGCTTCGTTGGCCTCTTCTAAACTCTGCAAGACTTTTCTTAAGGGTACCTTTCTTTTGAGACCCCCAGTGAAGGATCCTATGCCTCCGTGGGACCTTACATTAGTCCTTCAGGCTTTAGTCTCACCCCCTTTTGAACCTGCAGCTTTGGCAAATTTACAGTATCTATCTTGGAAGACTGCCGTTTTAGTTGCCATTACCTCTGCTAGGAGAGCGTCAGAACTTCAAACACTACTGATCAAGGTTATTTATATGATTTTTCATAAAAATAACTTGTCTTTGCATACTGACCCATCTTTTCTTCCCAAGGTAGCCTCAGTAGCCAGTATTAATCAGACTATCAATCTTCCAGTCTTTTTTCCAAATTTTCAAAATAAGGGAGAATATAAATTACATTTGCTGGATGTGCATAGACAATTATGGTTCTACTTGCGCAGGACAAAGGCTTTTCATAAATCTGACCAGCTGCCCGTCTCTTACTTAAAACCCTTTTTAGGGAAACCATTCTCCAAGGTTACGATTGCCCATTGGATTTCCCAATGCATTATTTGGGCGTACTCTGTCAGGGGAGTTTCCCTGCCAGGTCAGGTAAAAGCACATTCTACTAGATCTATGGTTACTTCAGCAGCTTTTTGGTCCAGTGTGTCATTGGACGATATTCTCATCTCATACCTTTCCCATTATAAATCGGACATCGTATCCAGGAACATGGCATCTTTTGGCTCTGCCATGCTCTGGAATATCCTTCCATGAGGGCCTCCCAGGTGTATAGTAGCTGGGGACTCTGTCCCACAGGTTGAAGATCAAATGAAGTCCACTACTTCAGATAAAGAAGTTATGTACTCACCATAATGTTCCATCTGAGTAGTTGCACTTCATTTGTCTTCAACCACCCCCCCCTTCCCCCAACCTTGTCTTTTTGTCCTGGCCATACATATGGAAGATAAACATCCCAGGAGCATCCTTTGTTATGCTTTGGCTCAGGAAATTTAGGTTGCCAGTAGTGGCAAGGTCTTGTTGGGTCGGGTGTATGTTATATGTTGGGCAGCAAACTCAATCTGAAGGGAGGAAGTAGACAGGGGCATTATGGGTAAGGTGAGGAGCTTGAAGTTCGGATCAGATGCTGGATATGTGGCCTTGTCGAATCCGATAAGGATCCATAACCCACAGGTTGAAGACAAATGAAGTACAACTACTCAGATGGAACGTTATGGTGAGTACATAACTTCTTTTTTTCTGTTGCTTCATCTAGAGTGAGATGTTTGAGCTCATGCCAGTTTTTTTTTTTTTTGCATATATGAAAGAGCTGATATTGATATTAGGCTGTGGACTGTATTATAGCAAGGAACAGATGTGCTCTTGTTATAATTTCTAATAGTATAAGTTGAGTGGTGGTGGTTAATGTTATGAGGTAGTGTTACAGGCTGGATGATTTTTGGGTGTTGAGTTGTAAGGATCCAGTCCTAGATTGAGAAACAATGTGAGGTTCTGTTAAAGCAGGTTGGGGAATCAGTATATTGTATAAAGTTGTGCAGGTTCAGTGAATGAGTGCTACGTGAACTATTAATGGCTTCCCATTAAATGGTGACATCACCAAGTATGATTGCTTCTAGTTTGAAGTTTGCTGATACCTAGGAGAAAATTTTCTTTTAGTATGGTGGTGGTATTTTTGTGAGGGATACAGTATATGTACATACCTATAAGACTTATATATTCATTTGGTTTAGATGAAGTGTAGTAATCAGTATTTCAACATTATTAAATATAGGAATATCATAGGGGTATTGCTGAATGTGTAAGGAGTCTTGGTACATCATAGCCACCCCTCCCCCTAATATCACTGTGTAATATAGTCAAAAGTACACTAGAACCATGTGGCATAATTTCCGTGTCTTTATTGCTTTGTTGTTGTTGAAGTGTATTAAGGAAGTGGAAATAACTGAGGAGGTTTGGAGGGTGGCTGTTATGACTGTTATGTGATACACGTGGGTTAGGTATATGTGCATGAAATCTGAGTCAGGTGGGCTTATATGGTATGCAGTACATTGTGTAAATATGAGTAGCAGATAATTAATTATCATCAAGGTAGCATGTTGAAGGATCAGAAACACTAAAGATTTTATAAAGTGTGGAGAGCAGATTCCTGGAAATTAATGACTGATGGTAGCTGTGATGATGTGAGGTATTGCCAGCTATGTCACGAGAAGTAGAGCAGTGGATGTGTTGACAGCATAGCTAGATGAAATTTTGTAAAGAATTATGTCATTTGTATATTAAACTCATTTGCGTAGGTAGTTGTGTTGAAAATGTATTTATAAAGTTGCTTATGTTAAAAAATGTACCAACAGTGGGTCCTGCTGGACAGAAAACGAAATATACCTGTATTTCAGGCTGTATGTTAACAGTTGAAATTAATATTGTAACAGATGATAGTGGAAGAGAAGTGGTTACTCTCAGTCCAGCTAACTGTGAAAAATAGTCTGAAATTAAATTACCTGGTTTAGACCATAAAGATTGTATCTTACAGTTCTGATTACAGCCAGAGATGAAATGCCTGTGAAAACAAGGACTAGGAATCCTGATGTATTGTCCTTAGCAGTGAACTAATTGCTACTCTGGAAGGGTAGATGCGTTGAAATGATTTTATGGCTTCCAGATGCTATAACACATCTTAGCAAAGCTGTATCAGTTTCTATGGTAACACATATGTGTGAGTTTCTGGTTCAGTTTCTATTAAAGGGGGGAGGGGTTGTATTGGAACCAGAAGTCAGATGACCAGATGTATGTGATGTCATTCTGTAATCCAGCACTGAAATTATGTTTTAATACTAGATGAGACAGAAGTCTCAGTGCAGTCTATTTTTGAAACCTGACATAGAGGGATCACACTCACCCACTTCATTTTGCCTTGCTTTAGTAAGTACCCAGGGAATAGTGATTCTTTAGATTGGTCAGAAAAATATAGTGAGATAAGTTAAATACTGTTTTTCTGTATCTGTGTGAATCTATTCATCTGTGTTATTTTAATATTTCTTGTGATTGAACTCTGGTGTTTATTGTAAATAGATATTTACTATTTGTATGTTCTTTTTTAATTTATTATAAATATATTTCAACTTTTCATTGTGGCAGCTCTTTTAGAGAATATTCTAACCTTTGAGAGTAATTATATTTACTTGGTGATACTGGGGCCGCTCCTGAAAGCCTTGCTGTTTGGTCAACATTACCATTTGTATTGATATTAATTTTACTCAGTATAATTGGGGACCCCTATAAAAGCCTTAGAGTAGCTGATTTTGGAGTGTCCTGGTGGCAGTAATGACCTTATAGTCTGGACAGAGGGGCATAGCTAATAAATCTGTGCCAGCCTTTCTCAGGGGTGTGTGTGTGTGTGTGTGTGTGTGTGTGTGTGTGTGTGTGTGTGTGTGTGTAAAAATCAAATCTCAAAGTGTGTGTATCAGCTACTTGGAGGAGGGATACAGAGCACTGGTCTCACACAGAGGGTGGTGGAGGACTTGGCCTGGGACACTCAGCTGTTGACTCAGCTCTATAGCTGTGCCAGTGGAGAATCTTATTGGGGGGCCTGGAGAGAGAGACAGGAAAACCCAGACTGAGTGTGTTCCCTGTGTGCTCATAAAGGAAATTGTGCTTGGTACAGAGAGCTGCATCTGGAAATACTGTATGTACCTATCTTTGTTCCAAGTGAACGTCCCTCACAAGTGTCAGCGGTGATGATTCACAGTCCTTGTTTACTGGCCCAGAGGGGGAACATCACAGTAACGAACATTAACTTTTTGCCTTAAAAAAGTGCAGTGGCTAATCTTAAATAAACAAACTAAATTGTGCACTATTCTGCTTAATTAATTCAAGTACTAATACCGCTGGGAGGGCAACTATTTGTATAACTATTCACTTCCCACAATTTCAAATTTAATTTCTTACTTTCTAATTTCAGTGACCTGCTTGTCAATATCCCTTTAAAAGTTAATTGCATCATAACTCACAAATTTCACTCAGGTCATACTGTTCAGACCTCTTTCAATTAATTGAATGCATCTGCAGGCAGCTGTTTTCAGCCAAAAGCAAGTGCAAATGGAGAAAATCACAGCTAGGTATTTTGAAAATGCAAGAAAGCTCTATCAGTTTTCATGTTTTCATACATTTCTCTTTCTTCTTAAGTCTATTCTTTTTGCTTTAAAATTGTTGTGTGTAGCATAAACCATGAGCATTTTTCTGGAAATCCTCTCTGCAACAAGGGGATTTTCTTTTAATTCTATATATAATGTAATCTGTACACTTTTACAGTCCACCCAGCAGCAGTCAGTCTCAACACTGCATTAACTTTAACTTGCTTCTTTCCAAATTTTCTTTTTTAAAACACCTTTATTTCACTATGACTTAAGACATTGGCACACATACAGTAATATAAAAGAAAACAAACCATATTAACATCTGTCATATTCATGTATTCCAAATGCTCTTATCTTGTTACAGTGTAAAGCCTGGATACATTACCACTAGCCTAATTTCTTGCTTTAATATCACTAGCATATATGGCAATCATTGTTAAACATGATAATTAAATCACAGTTTAGAGAAAGACATGGGTACACATACATTGCTAGAAAAGAAACCCAGTCACAGTAGCATGTTCAGTATTTTCATGCAGTATGTTTTCTTTTAAACAGTTATAAATCACTCCAGCATTACATAATTTACTCAATTCTTGCCTTCTCATAAACCTTTCTCCTACTCCTGAACATTATTCTGCATGTATCGTTCCCACAAATTCCATTCATTTTTATGTAATTTGTTCCTTCCCTTTTCTAAAGATCCCAACTCCAGTTCTTTTATCTCCTTTGCAATATTCACTACTTTGAGAGCAGTTGGTTTAGTTTTTGATTTCCATTTTTTAGTTATTGCTTGTTTGGTAACCAATATCATTAAAGTTTGGAAGTTCTTATAAGCAATTCCGATTGTGTATCCCAGCTAAAAAAATATCATTTCCTTTGTTGCAACTATTTGCTTCCCCAACATTTATCAAAAAGTACTTTAGGGAATTTTTAAAATACGCTAACTTCTTGCACGTCCAAAAACATTTTCCCACTTAATCCCTGTCCTTCCTGTCTCCAGCATTTCATTTGTTATCTACCTGAGGAAAGAAATCTCTGAAGTCTGCTGGGGGTATAAAAATACCTATGCAAATACTTCCAAGCAAAAATCCTAAACCTTCTGGACTCATTTGTATACTTGGGAGCCATACCTATGTCTTCCCATTGTCACTTTGCAAACTGCTTTCCCGTTGTCTCTTCCCAATATTTTCTGTCTTCATCGATTGATTTTTATAGTTATCATGCAATATTTTATATGCCCTGCTTATTATCTCTTTTTAATTCTTCTCCAAGATTTTTGTCTACAGTAGAAAATCTGGAGAGTATCTGACTTAAATGACCATTCTCAACTCACTAATTCCCAAGGTGTCAGTATTTATTCTTTGTAATCTCATAATTAATCACATTAATTCTATCTTGATTCATGGTTCTTACTGTCCAGGTTTCAATGGTGCATTGTTCTTTGCTGCATCACACTCGTCTTTTGTCTCTGAGCAGCTAAGCAGGTGGACATTGTTTCACCTTTAATCTATTTAGGGTAATTTTTGGCCAAAAGACTGGTAGTGGTGACCCTGAAAGATTTGCCATTGGCTAATTTTCTTGTAGGAGAACTGCACCTAGCCCATTTTGTTAAGCAACAGCTTGTAAATTCAGTGCTTTATCATGAGAGTAGAATGAGAGTAGAATGCAAGAAATGTTGCCCTGGATCTCCCATAATAAACTTTTGGATTTGTTGGAATTGTTCACCATAAGCACTGTCCCAACGAGACTCACTTGCAGCACATCATCAACAATGAATGCATCACCATTAAGGCCTTCATAGGCCCTCACCTGTTTTCCTCAAAAATCATTCCAAATTTTTTGATTGAGTTATGCTTTTGTTGACTGAGTTAGTTCCACTAGCCCCATGGACTCTTTTAAAAGAAACCCTGTGGCTTCTCTTCATGGGAGACCCAAGGTGGTGTAAGTTCATAGGCTCAAAGATATATACTAGGCTAATGACACCAGGGCCTTTATAAGCCTAGCTGTGCAACCCAACCCAGTTGTTTCCTCATGTAACATGGGCATCTGTTTAGAGAGGCATATAAGTTAGGAGGTTGCTAAAGGTTTAGCTGAGTAAGTTAGTTATTGAATATTTACTGTCAGCCTCTATCTGTCAGAGAAATGGGGGCCAGACTGAGGGTGAATTTTCAATTTCCCATCCAGTGGTCAAAGTTTCATTTGAAAAGGATTAGGGATGGACTTTGCTTCACATGGATGGGAAGCCTGTTTCACAGCACGGAGATCTTTTAAAAAACAAATCTGTCTCACTAGCATGTTCTGTTTATGTCGCAAGCAAAGTTTAAGTCCTTCGATCAAGCATTTCTGGTGCTGTTCATTTTGTGGATGTGCAAAAGATCCATCAGGGCTGTATCTAAGGATGCCTTATATTCCAGGTGTAGATGACCTCTCAGCAACCTGTAGCAGAGGTAGGGGTTTAAGGCAGTCTGTTTAGGACAGTATGTTAATAAAACATTACCAATGCACTTTGACTAAAAATGACAGCTGTAATTGCAAGTAGATGTACATAACGACACACAACTCCAGCAACACACCATAAACTTTAAAACATAAAATGAAAAACATTCCCAACACTTTCATCCATATAAATACTGTCAATGGATTCCTTCAGAACTGTTGTAACCCATAACCTCAACAATACTTTCTGCTGGCTGAAAGTTATATGTACTAAAATATATATATATAAAATGTATTTCATTAACTATAACTAATCATATAAAACATTTATAAACAACCCTAAGGGCATGGTCTGAAGGGAGTTGCCCTGTCATGGTCCAAGGGGAGTTGCTCCCCCAGACGTAATCAATGAGCATGTAGGGGACAGGGAAAAGGAGTGAGTTGGTCCCACACCCTGCCATATTGGTGAGTACTAGGTCATGTATGTTTGAACCTCTAATTTGATTGTGTACTATCTGGTCAAGGGTATTTATGTTAATGACCAGGAAATGTTTTGTCAGCAAGTTGAAGGCAGTGTAATTTTCCCAGTGTAGAGAGGGGTAGTTGAAATCTCCTATGAATATGGCATTTGTTTGGATGGTGAGTGCCTCCAGCAAGTCTAGGTATAAGTTATGGGGTTCTTGGGGCATAGATGGTGATCTATAGCTTGCTAGGATATGGTAAAGGACTTTATGGTGATTTGCACGTGGATGAACTCCAGGGCATCATCCTGTTTAACCAACCTAGAGCTATAGTTGTTGCTAATGTAAACCAACACAGTGCCATCTTTAGTACCTATCTGTGTGGCTAATGGTCTAAATGTGTGGAAGGCACTGAAGCTTTGCACTGTCAGAGTACTTTCTGTGGCTTTAAACCATGTCTCGGTAATGGCACTGATGTCTGTATTCTCCAGATTGCGGAGAGCTTGTAGGGCATGGAGGTTCTTGTTAAGGCTGCTAGTATTAAACAGTAACACCTTTAGGTTCCTTTAAGTTTTATTTGTTAAGCTGGTAATTTTGTCAATTTGCATTGCCTAAAGCAGGCTCTAAGTGAGTAGATAGAATTTTAGCCAACATCTGGAAGCCAACAGGGGATGAACGAAGACGATCCTTGGCAAAGCAACATGGTCTGTTAACCATGTCCTCTCCTGCTGACAAATGATGAGTCTTCCTGGAATGACACCAGAAACTAAACCAATTGTTAAAGTCAATCATTTTTGTTCATACTGTAGCATCATGCTTGTTGAAGGTAAAATAGAATTCTTCTCAATGCAAGGTACGCACCTGTCTGAGACACATAGAGTAGAGAGTCGATTATCTGATTGGGAACTAGGGTAGTTCGGATAATCAAACTGTTCAGATAATCAAACATATAATTGAACTGGATAAAAAACTTCTAAAAATATTTAATAAAAAAACCTTCTAAAAATGTTTTTAATTAACATTAAACAAGAACAGTGAAACTAATTTACTGCAAGTACAAAATGGTGTAGTATATTATTGTAGTACAAGCTCAGAAAACACACACACAGGCGAATACGTATAGAGTTTACATATTCAGACTTTATGATTTTTCCTACACAAAAACTTTGGAAGGCTGCGTTCATTTAACTGACGTTTCAGATAATTGATGTTTCAGATAATCGACTCTCTACTGTACTCATATTGACTATCATAATTTTAACCAAAGTACTATGGAAATTTGCTCAACTTTTTTTAAGTGTAAACCATGCTTGAGAAAAATTGTAAAATAAACTTCCCTGCTGTTTGTTACATATATGTCAGCTACCACCAGCTCAGGCAGATGGGACCTCAGTTTAGTGTTTCAGCTGAAGGATGACACAGTCAGGAGTGCAGCACCCCCCCCCCCTTCCTTATACTGCATGGAAGTGTCAGTAATGGAAAATGGATTTCAGTAGCTTGTGGGGAAACAGAATACACAGTCTTTTTGTCTTTCAGCAACAAAGGCAAATGCACATGTGCTGAGCCACTGACATTCATACCAGATGGCAAATATAAGCAATATCTCCTAAAATATGGTGTTCTGTTTTATAAATTTTATGTAGTGTATGAACATACTCCACTTAATTTATAAATGTATATATCTTTGTTGTATTTCCTATTCAGCTTTTCTGCAGTTTGCATATATTTATGTTACCTTTTCTGCACCTTTAGAGCCTGGGTCATAGTTGAAAAAGGTTAACTGACCAACCTACCTACCCAATTAACATACAGCAATAAATGAATAAACAAATAAACACACAAATAAGCAAAAAAGCTTTATTGGCTCTTTGAACAACTTTATAGTCCAATAGCTCGAATGTGTATCTAGTAAACCAAAGAACTTTGCATCTGTTAGGTTAGGTGTGACATCAGGAAATGTAGGTAAAGCTAGCTGTGGTGTGACATCAGGAAACACAGGTAAAGCTACCGTAAATGTGACATTAGGGAATGTAGGTAAAACTTGCTTAGGTGTGACAACCAGAAAGACAGGTAAAGCTAGTTTAGGTATGACATCAGGAAATACAGGTAATGATAATTTAAGTATGACATCAGGAAATACAGGTAAAGATAATTTAAGTATGACATCAGGAAATACAGGTAAAGATAATTTAAGTATGACATCAGGAAATACACGTAAAGATAATTTAAGTATGACATCAGGAAATACAGGTAAAGATAATTTAAGTAGGACATCAGGAAATACACGTAAAGATAATTTAAGTAGGACATCAGGAAATACACGTCAGGAAATGCAGGAAAAGGATAATGAGCATTTTGCTGTCTTTAAGTCTTTAGGATCCAGGATCCAAATCTGTCCTAAGTCTGTTTTTTTCTGTTATTTTCCATAATCACTAAAGCATTCATACAATATGTAATTTACTTGGTAACTTGTAGTTATACTTATGTACTCGCACTAACTTTTTAAGTGATTGCACAATGCTAATGGAATTCTCCTAGATGGATAGACAACAGGTGCAATATTTTCAGATCAAATTGCTTGATGCGTTCACAAAAAATGTCCAGTACCTTAAAAGACATCAGCAAATTATTCCAGTATGTTGCTCTGCTGCAGCTGCTTCTGTGTTAACTGACAAGATTATCTTAGGTCCAGACATATCAGAAATATCTTCAGACTAAGCATAGGTAAATACTACATGAAAATTGGATGTTTTTCTGTCCTTGTACTGCTTATGCATGTTGCAGTAGTACTGTACATATAGTGAGATACATTCATCTATGCATCTGAGGAAGTCTGTATAGACGTAAACGTACTTGTGGATATAAGCGTTTTATGTTGTTTTTTTTTTTTCAATAATAAATCTTTATTATTTTCCAATTGTTCATACAATAATACACAAAACAAAGAAAAACAAAACAGTACCTAAAAGAAACTTATAACAACAATACTACAATATATATACATTATATACATGAATGCTTCCAACAGTTAAATGAGGTCAGTATACATTGAAATAAAATTCTGAGAAAGAGTATTAAAAGATCTAGTATCAATATACAGGATTATTAATACTGCCTTCCAAATTAAGTATGTACGTACAGGGGTTAAACTGGATTCGGAACATTAAGCCAACACAATATTGAAGATTTACTCCCATATTTTCGGATTGTTTATATTTTTCTTATGATCCTTGATTAATAATTTGTGTGTTAGAATATGTTTTATCGCCACACTTTTAAAAATTTCCCATGAAGTCTGGGATGGATTCAACCAATTTGTAGCTATATAAAGCTTCATTAACAAGAAAATATTTATAAGTATGATCATTTGGGATCTATCCAAGTTATTCGGAGGGATATGTAGAATCATAAATTCCCAGGAAAGTGTGGAATGTTGATAACCCATCTTGTGTAATTGAATTTTTAAAGAGTTCCAAAGTTTAAATATACATTTACAGCTCCAGAACATGTGTAGAAGATCAGCCATGTGATCAATACAGTATGGGCATTTGGTTGAATTTTTGGAATTGAAATTATGCAGACTGAGACAAGTGTAATAGGCATTATTAAATATCATCAGCTGAGTAAATAACTTTTGAAGAGATACTGATTTTAAGGTTAGGTTAATTGCTTTTAATATTTTATTATCATCAATCAATGGTATTTTATCCTTCCAGTATTTTGACAAGAGTATTTGGTTTTGATATTTCAAGTCTTTTACCAGATTATATGTAGACGTTATGAATTTAGAGTCCTGTATAAGAGTTTGCCATAAATTTGAACAATTAGTTAAATCTTCCTCCTTAATTCTGAAATCACTAAAATAGCTTATGGAAAGATCCTTTAACTGTCTCATTATAATTAAATAAGATTTAGGAAGGCTCATCTCCTTTAACGTATTATGTATTGAAATACCAAGATAAGGATATAAATCAAGTACAGTTAATAAGCGTTTTATGTTTTACTTTGTGGAGTGCTGTCTCTGACTAAACCAGTGTGCTGTAATTCGTTGGGCTGTATGTACTGTATGTGCTGTATTCCTAAAGTTTATGGTCTTTTCTACAGCACTTGCCTCCATTAACTGTACATACAGTATTATATCTCTGTGGAATGCCTGTTGTACATTTCATTAATGGCACATTTAGAATCAAAGTAAAAGAGAAAAAAAAAGAAAACAGATTTATGCTAACTGGTGCCCATTTGCCCATCTTAAACTGTTTATATAATTTCTTAGGAACAAAATGCATTATTGCAAAGATATGATACTGTACCTTGCCTCAGTACAATTTTATTACTAAGCCAATGTTCTATTGTCTTGTCTTATATTTACATGTTGCATAGCATGTCACTCTTGCAAAAGCAGATTTTCACATTTTTGTTGTATTTAAGGTCTTAATTTGAAAATGATGTTAAAGGAGAACAACAGGATATTATTTGTAATTACTCAACATGCCAGCACCTTTCCTCCCTATCACATGAATCTGTGTTAGAAAATGTGCAGTGCAGTTAAAAAAAAAATATCAGCTGTTTTTCTCCCAAAGCACAAGTCCTTACCGTAGTGATTTACTTTCACTTTTAAAAATGAGTTATCGCTCTGTGGAAAACCTTTCTGATGGCTCTTAAATCCTGACGCCAAGACTGCTACAGAGCAGCAGTACTTGTCTGTAAGTTCTGCTCTCAGACTGACATTAGCACTACCATCTTGGCATACAATTAAAAAACAAGCATCGACCCACCCCAGATCTGATGTCAGAGCTCTGCTGTCCCACCCTCCACCAGTAAGCATTTGAGACCAGAAACATGTTGTGTGGAACTCTCTTTCTTTGCTATTGTATCTTGTAGGTTGCAGTACATCGACGGACTATTGGTAAACTTGGAAATCCTAAACTAGTCTCTTCTGCATTTTCTGCATTTTCCGATTTTGTTGAGAAGGTGAGTTTTATCACTCGTTCTTTTAGCTGCAGCTGAGTTTCGCTCTGAACTGTATTGATTTTCACAGAATGAGTAGATTACTATCTCATGTTTGGATCACTTCGCTTTCTATTGTATTTTCTGGCAAATCAGTGGCAAATTTGTAGCATGCTGAAGTTGGAAAGTCTAATTGTAAGATAATGAAAGACTTAGATTCTAGGTTTTTAAGGTAGTTTTTAGAACATGTGCAGTCTCGGTATTGGTTGTTTTTGTCCAGACCTCTTGCTCTACAAGGTTTGCATATTTGATTGCCTGCTGTTTTTTTCCTGTGTATCCCTTGTGTGCTGCTGGTTTACTCACACTATGTGCTTTAATCTACTTTTCTCAATTCTGATTGGTTTATTTTTTTTTCTTTTGAAAACAGAAATTGGGAACCGTAGAAAAGCACATAGTGCGAGTTTGCCACATATTATCAGAATGTTGTCATTTGTCTGGGGAAAGCAGTTTAGTGCATTCAGTGCTCATGTTCATCTCAATGGTAATTGTGCTGCGGGCTCATACTTATACTTCTCAACTGTACAGAATTATGACGAATGTTGTGTTTTTAAAATTGTTTTATTTGGTGCGTTTTTTTTTTTGTTTTGTGAGCAGTACTTTTTTTCCCCTGTACAACCCCCTGAAGCTGGTCTACTAGCACCATACTGCTATCCACATTTCTTGGTTGCCTTTCAGCTTTTCTTTTTGCAAACGGAAATACACAGAAGCACATGGTGCAAGTTGACCATGCATATAAATAAACTTCACATCCAATGCGGATGTAAAAACATTCCCCATTCGCGCACGGAATTTAAAGAAGCCATTTGTTTTTGTACGACTGTGTGGATGAATGACCGAGTGAGCCTATGTCCGAGCAGAAAGAAGGCGTGCATGTGTGTGTGTTTGTGTGTGTGTTACTGAGTGAGCTTATGTGTGAGCAGAGAGAAGGTGTATATGTGTGCGACTGTAAAAAATTTTGAGTGCACAGTAGTATTTATTCATCACAAGCATTACCTCAGAACACAGTCCAGGCACCTGAAGTGGTTTTGCTAATTCATTCGGATCCCCCTTTGGGGAAATGCTTCTACCTCCCATTCTCAATATTTTATTCTCTAGCTGCTATGTTCTGGTCTTCTGAACTGCAACTTTAATGAATAATGATATGTGAAGCAATGATGCTACCACTGTTACTTTACTCTGAAGGCATTATTGAGCAGTATTACTTTTTAAAGATGTTATGTAGACCTGGTGGCTGTGTGTGTGTGTGTGTGTGTGTGTGTGTGTGTGTGTGTGTGTGTGTGTGTGTGTGTGTGTGAGTGTGAGTGTGAGTGTGAGTGTGAGTGTGTGTGTGTGTGTGTGAATTCAAGCAAGGGGGACGTGTGTGTGTGAATGCAAGCAAGGGGGACGTGTGTGTGTATATGTGTATGTGTGTGTGTGTCTGGATGCAAGCAAGGGGGAAGTTAGTGTCTGTGTGGGGGATGCAGGCATGGTAGGACTGAGTGTGAGTGTGTGTGTGTCGGGGGGTGTGCAGGCAAGGAAGGGGTGAGTATGGGTGTGGGGGGATGCAGGCAAGGAAGGGCTGAGTGTATGTGTGTGGGAATGCAGTAGGGAAGTGCTCAGTGTGTGTGTGGGAGGGGGAGTGCAAGGATTTTCAGTTTCTTATCTTTCCAAAAATGCCTGGTAACACGTTTTATTCTAGCAATTGTCTAACATTGGACAAGCATTGTTTGAACTTCGTCCCTGGTGTCAGCCCTTTGTTATCCCGACAGTAAATGTTGGCTTTTTCCACATTTCTAGTGCTGCAAATTCGAGAGAGAGAGAGTTGCATGTCAAGTGGATTTTACAAGGAGCTGAGAACTTCAGGGAAGAGAAGTTCAGTTCTGCTTGTGGCACGCTTGTTTGCACTTCTAGTAGCACAACACATGGTATGCTTGCTTTTAATGCAGAAGGTTGTGGGTTCTATTCTGACAGTATATAGATGAATAGCTGATACTGTGTTGTCTTGTATTTTTAAGTGGGAGGATGCTGCAGTCCTGAAAATGTCCTCCTTTTGAGGAAGATACCTAGTAACTATGAACATGTTGTAGGTTTTCCATCCATTCCAATCCATCCATCCATCCATTCTGCAGGTACTCAGCCATAGCCAACAGAACTAACATCTGCTCCTCAAGTAAACACAAATCTGCCTGCTGAAATTCTCTATCAACAGGCTTTACAACAGAAAATTAAAAAAAACTGTTTTCCAAGGGTAAATGAACAAATCCCACATAGGAAAAACTACCTCCTCTGTCTCTGGAATCAAATTAGATCACTAGTGAACACCCCCAAAGGCAAGTATGAGTTGAAAGTAGCCACCATAACAAAGGTGAAACACAAGTCCTTCAGTTAAGTTCAGAACCTCCATGGCAAAGCCCAGTTTAGCTCCAAACTAGTACTTAATGCTACCACGTACACTGATCCTGCTGACTTAGCCAACTTGCTGCCTGATAGGTTCCGTGCCAACTTCACCCCCCCTAGCGCTCCCCAAAGGCCCAGTCAATATCCCAGATACTTTTCACACACCTCACATCTCTGTAGATCAAGTGTTAAAGGCCCTATCCAAGGCAGAGAACACAGCTTCTATGGGAGCTGCTAGTATCCCAGGCTGTATTCTGCACCATCTCCAGCAAGAATCAGCTTCGGCATTGAGCACCCTAGTCAACCAGAGTTAAACTACAGGCTTCATTCATGAAGAGTGGAGAACTGCCATTGTCATCCCTTTGCACAAAGGCGGCGCCACTACTGAACCGGCAAATTATCGCCCCATCACCTTGATTAGTTTGATCTGTGAAGTCATGGAGCGTATTATTATGCATATCATAAACAAGGATATAGGCAATCTCCAAGCACTCTACCACACCCAGTTCTGATTCGTCAGGGGCAGATCTTGCATACTGAATCTAGTTGACTTCTTTGAGACCCTCACCAAGGCCCTGGATGAGGAAAAGTCAATACATACAACTTAACCTTGACCTTGCCAAGGCATATGATACAATCCGCCACTCGGGCATCATTGAAAATTTAACACAGATTTGTGTTAATCCCTATCTAGTACGCTGGGTGGCCAACCACCTCACAGGACCCACAAGGTCAAAATAGGCACTGCCACTGCCGACAGCAGACCTGTCACTATTGGTGTTCACCTCGGATCTGTCCCAGGACACCTACTGTTTGGTATACACTTGTCAGAGGTCCAGTCAAAGACAAAAGGCCTGTGGAGCAAGTTTGAGGATGACTGTAAGTTGGGTCCTGTCATTGAACCCCCCCCAATTGATGTTACCATACTGCAAGAAGGTCTCATAGCTACAAATAACTACTGCCCAAGTCAGGACCTCAAGTGAAACGCAAAAAAAATTAATTGTACCATTCATTAGAAACACGCCCCCTACTGATTACCACATCAATGGCTACCCACTAAGCATACCACCTGTGGTGAGAAACCCCGGTACTCAGGTTGACAGTAATCTGAGATTCGACCATCATGTGGCGGCAGTGGTCAGAAAAGCTTTTTCTAGGTTCATCTCATAAATAAAAGGATTGCAGCCAGAAAACAGGTTAGTACCTCGCTGTACTCCTCCCTTGTTAGACCTATAATTGAGTCTAATGCCCTGTTTTGTATGTACCACTCTAAAACACCCGCGCCAACTGGAAAGGTCATAGAAATACCTCACTAAGAGAATCCATGTCTTATGGGGACAAGCTTACTTCACTATCACTCTGCTTGGTACCGTACAGATTACTGAGAGGTGATCTGTGTATAGCCTACAAGACAATATCACAGCCTGCCCTACAAGAGGTATCTGTAAGTCTAACGTCTTGCGCATTTACCACTAGATAGGCCTAAATCTAATATGCAGCATCAACATGACCGGCTGTACAAAGGTATATCTCCCGAGGCTGCTCCGTCTCTGGAGTAGACTTCCCATACATGTAAGAGTCCCTCACTGACCCTCGCCAAATGGAACCTTGAGTGGAAGAGAAACCATAAATTTGTACCAGTGGTTCCACCTGTGTCCCTCATTGACAGGGGTGACATGTGATGACTGAGGCTTTTTTGGGGAATAAACTTCAGTCTTTTTTTGTGCTGTAGCCATGGAAAGGTATCACATAAAGTTCAGGCCTTTAACCTATTTGCAGATAGTCTATTTCTTTCCATTTTTCTACTGAGTCTCTCCAGAAGGGAGGCAGTAGAGATGGTGGAGTTGTTCAGTTTATGGTAAAAGGGTTTCCTATTCAGTTCTTTGCCCATCTGATTCTACATTGTCATTAGAGAGCTTATGGATGTTGAAATCAACATCCACAAAAAACTATTACTGAGTAAAATGTGCACTATAGAATTATTGCCTTTTCCGAATGCAAAGCTTGTAAAGATGGCTATTCTGCCTTGCTCTCTGCAAAAGTGCAGATCATGCTGTAGCTGTACTTCATTACTGAATTTCAGGACAATTGTATGTCTATTGTCTGTGTACTCCCACTTTTCAGACACTCTGCCTCAAACTGTCTCAATGTAATAGGGTGCTGGTTTCACCTGTAATAGTGCAGGCACATTTGAAATGCAATAACTGTCTTCTAGTAATTAGTGTGTTGGGCTTGACAATGTTTGCCTTTTGGATCCTTTAGGAGGAATGGAAGCTTGACATTGGGCTGATGGTTAACTCATGTCTATAGCAGCTATTTCTGGGAGGGAATAATCATGGGGATGTTGAAAACCAAAGTTGATTTATAACTGCTATCCTGGGTATTTCTTTTCAGGCTGTAGATTGGTATTCAAGTGGCCCATCCTCTACAGCCTCCATCAGCTCAATTGTGATTTGTTCTTCCTGCTTGGAACTTCCAGTCCTATACCTAGGGCTGCACCCATACGCACTCATGCCCTCAACAACAATCCCATTTGGCGGTACTTGTTACTGGCACAGCAGTAAACCAATCATGGCCATGTACCTATCAGTAGGGGCAGACATTAATATAGTTCCCTGCTAACTGAATGCACCACTAGTCACTGGTTGACGGCAACAACGGCGGATGTTGTGGTTTAAGTACTCTGGGTTATTCATCATTTAGGTTGACCAAGGGCCTTGCAAGCTACATTGCTGCTGGCCATACGGTTTTTGCAGGTGTACTGAGCAGATGTGCTGAAGGGAAGGTATTGACAGCTCATTTACTCAATGGGAGTGGAGTATTAGAGCATTACTGGAAGCATTGCAGTGTTTGGCGGATAGGCCGGCTGTTTATTGTGTGGGTCTGTCAGTCTAGCTGAGTCTGTGTCTGGGTATGGGTGGGTCAGTCTATGGGTCTGTCTGTCATGCTTGCAGGTCAGTAACTTGTAATTCCCAAAGGGTGAACGTACATGACTTGTTCATATATAGGAGCCATTACCTTTCTACCAAGACACCTCTGTCTATGTGCTGAGACTACATTTCAAAAGGATTAGGTGTATTTCAGAAACACACTGCCTGAGGGTGTGTGGTTTTACATGCAAGTGCTGCTGCTGGCTTGGCCACACTGTTTACTTACTGCACGTGTTCGCGTGGTGCTTCTGCTTACTCGTGCATGCTGCAAAAATGCCTATGCTGGTTGTGACTGATTAATTTACTTGTCTGAGTCTGGATGCACATACAGGATCTGTATTTGACAGTAGGCTGTGGTGCAGCAAAACTAAGTGTCCCACTGTCAGAAAGAAAAGGCTAGAACTAGGAAGCAGTGGATGAGTCTTGTCTCCTGCTGTGAGCTGTCCGTCAAGGAAATAAAAGATCAAATTACCTTTATCACCTTGACAGCTAGGGAAGTGAAGCGTGAAGGGGGAGGGGAGGGGAGATGAGTTGAAGACCTACAAGTGAGGCAGCATAAAAGAATGAACATTAACATGTCTTAAATATAGAAGCAGTAAAAAGCTCTTAAGAATTCTGTTGTGTGGCTTCATCTGATTTTGTCTTTTCAGTAGTCATTGAACAGCAGGACACATTAGCTCAAACTGACTGACCTAAAGACACTGGGGTTTGCAATGTAAAGTGAAAGCAGTCACCTAAGGTTCTAAATAAAGAAGCCTGCGTGATGTAATGTATTAAAGACAAAACAGTGGAATGTGGGAGTGCAGAAGGATTTGAAAATTTTGAAATCTCTTCAAGATGCTAGACCCCATGTGGCTGGACTCTGAAATTACATATAAAAATATTTAAAAACCTGTAAAGAGTCCCAGAGTGGTGTTAAAATGTTGGAAACCTCAAAACATGATAACATAAACATGTTTTTTGAGTCTGTGGGTGCGGTTTTCCTTTAATATGGGTAGAGTTATTTAAGGAGGGAGTGACTTCTGGAGGGATCGATTAGGTCCACAGATTGCTAAAGTGTGTTGTTGTTTTTTTTTTTTCAAAATCACAAAATCAGTTAGTATAAGGGTATATGTATTTGTAGTGCATAATTTACCTGTTCCATTTTCAGATTGTTGAAATCTCCCAGTATGTTTATGTTACTGATTCTTTAACTCATGGATTTTATTTAAGAAATCTTAAGCTTTATACTCACAGAGATAGGGTTTGGCAGCATTCTTTAATATTTTAGTCAGTGCCATTTATTGTGATTATGATGTGTTTTGGTTCTGGTTCAGTTTTGATTTCTCTCATCCTGGCATTTGGATGTAGCCAAGCATTATATATACAGTGATTGAAGATTAAGTTAAGTACTTTGTCCTTCAACTGTGGGCTGGATTCTAGTGTTGCAGATAGTACCATGCCAAAAAAGGGCATATTGTGTACCTGCAAAAAACTTCATATAGGTAAAGAGGGCAGCTGAATATAAAGCAGACAATTTCATAAGTCATCCAATTATAAGCAGTGGAAGGTTTTGGAATGCTTCACAATGAAAACTATGGATAAAGCAAAACTCTGAGAAGACATAAAATGGTGCACAGTGGACTGGCAAACCATAAGCAATAGCACCTTTAATGATGCTGTAAACATATGGACTAATCCACTCATTACATCTCCAACTGGGTGCAATATGCATTCTGACAGGAAATCCACATTTGACTGGATCCTCACTAACTCCCCAAACAAAATGGTCTCCTGTAGTGCTGTCCCAGATGCCCTAAGTGACCAATTCCCTATCTTCACTAGAAGAGACCACCACACTATCTATAAATTCCACCGCTACAACCACACTTGGAATCTTTCCTCTTCCCATAAAGATGCTTTCATCTTAAATTTAAAATTAATAAACTGATATCAGCTAGTAATTCTTTAACTAGATCAGTGTTTCTCAAACTTTTCTGATTGTGGCCCACTTGGACAAAGCACATAACTCAGTGGCCCGCTAGCCCCTTCCATAAATCACATAATTTAAAGACAGGTCATATTTCGAGTACCGACACATGTAAAATCTCAATCCTGACACAGTAATTTAATGAATAATTTTCCCCAGTAACCTCTTCATTAGTTTGTATTGTGTATGCACAAGCACTGAAATCTTCTTCTTTCGGCTTTTCCCGGTTAGGGGTCGCTACAACGGATCACCTGTCTGCTCATGATTGGCAGTGGAGTTTTACGGTGTCGAATTGCCAGCCCGGCGCCCAGCCTTCTACAGAAGGCACACACACGCATGCACTCATGCCTAGCACCAATTTAGAGTATCCAATCACCTACAGCATGTCTTTGGGATGTGGGAAGAAACTGGAGCACCCAGAGGAAGCCCACGCGACCACAGGGAGGACATGCAAACTCCGCACAGAAGGAACCCCAGCCGGGGATCGAACCAGAGAACCTCTTGCTGTGAGGCAGCAATGCTAACCGCTGCACCACCATGGCCACCCATGCACAAGCACTGAAATGATGCAATAAATTATTTTGCCCAGTGGTCACTTCATTAGTCTGACCATATATGCACAAGCACTTCCGTGATGCACAAATTAATTATTTCCCCAAGCAACATCTTCATTACTATGTCCAGGTATACACAAGAACCAAAATGAACCATTTCCCAAAAAGACCCCTTCA
Source organism: Protopterus annectens (assembly GCF_019279795.1). Lineage (NCBI taxonomy): Eukaryota > Metazoa > Chordata > Ceratodontiformes > Protopteridae > Protopterus > Protopterus annectens. The sequence goes on along the minus strand of NC_056751.1, from coordinate 808,681,160 downwards.
GCAAATTGTCCATGTATAGTATGCAGAAGCACCAAAACAAACCATTTGCCCATGTGACCCCTTCAGTAACATATGTACAAGCACCAAAATGAAACATTTACCCAAGCAACACATACCTAACAAGCATGCAGTCTTGGTGAAGTTCAAATATTCACTGGTTTCAAATAACAGACTTCCTGTGTGTGGCACAGCACAGGCAGAATTGGTATTTGTAGTGGTTTCTCCTTAGGTTTCTGGCACGCAGCTGAATCTGTGCTGATTGATTATCTTAGCTTGCAGTTGCAACCTGAGATTAACCAATCAGGTTCAAGAAAGGAAGGACTCATGGGAGCAACACATCCGGACACCAGACAAAGCCCATTATTTCGTTAAAAAAAAAAAATGGACAGTGAAGAGGACAGATATATTTATTATTAACTCTCGAGGCCCACCAGGAAATCCACACAGCCCGCAAGTGGGCTGCGGATTGCACTTTGAGAATGGCTGAACTAGATGACACTGTCTATTCAAAACACGTTCCTCAGTATTCTAACTGTTCATGACCCTATAAGATCTAAAATAATCAAAGCTGATCTAGCACGCTGGAGATCCAGGCAAACCAAACAAGCTATGAATAAGAGAGACAAATCATGGGAGATCTGGAGAAAAAAGACAAGAGTATAACCTACAAAAATATAAATGCCTCAGAAATAGAATCAGGTAAAGGATTACATTTTGACAACAAATCATATCACACTAATCTCTAAACTTTTAATCAAAAAACCAAAGCTCTTTTGTTCTTCAGTCAGCGAGTTACTAAATTCTGGCCAAGTCACCCAACATCTGCTGTCCCCCAGTCAAACAATTTGGCCTCCCAATTCAATACACTCTTCATCAAATCTGTAACTTCTCTCCTAAATGTCTCCACCTGCACCACCACCACCACAATGCCTTCCACTAAGCAACATTCCACCATGTGTCTTTCCTTCATGGAACCCATCTCAAAAAAAAAAAAAAATGCTTCTAAAATGGAAACCTATCACCCTATCACTGTTGCCCCAGATAACATACATGGAGAATACATTAAAATGGCAACAGATGCTTTAGCCTCTCCAGTTTCTATATTAATTAACTGATCAATTAATGAAAGCTACATTTCTGACCAATGGGAAAAAAATCTTAAATCTTACTCTTAGACAAAGGCAGCACTTTCACAGATCTTACCGACTATAAACCAATAGCCATTCTATCTCCAGTCTTAAAAGTCCCTGAGAAATGTATTCAAACACAAATACAACTACTGTGCTTCATTTCAGACAATTATCTGCTGTCTCCAACACAGTATAGCATCCACTCTAACCATAGCACTACTATGGACCTCCTTAACTTTATAACCTCTGTAAATCAAAACATATATGAAGGAAGCATAACCTCTGCAGTCTTCCTTTATCTATCAAAGGCTTTTGGAACTGTTGCACACAAAACTGCTGCAGAAATTGTCCTCCCTTGTCCTAGATATTGCCACACTCATTTGGTTTGATAGCTACCTGTCCTGCAAACAAGCTATTACATGGCAAATAACATCTCCCCTTTTCTTCCCATAGCAGTGGGAGGCCCCCAAGACTCTATTTTAGGCCCTTTTGTATTCATTATATTTTTAAAACATCTACTCAATAAGCAGACATACAAAACACATCCAGTATGTGGATGACTCCACTCTGATATGTACTGGTAAAAAAATGGATACACTGCAGCAAGAAATGCAGTTGTCTGACTCCCAACTTTTTATGAACCTGAAAAATGTCCAAACACATCCTATTCACCCCAAAACAACTCCCTGCCCAGAAATACATCTTCACTCTAACCTCCACAAACAACATAAACATTGAATAAATAACCCACACTAAGCTACTAAGTGTAATAATGGATGACAATTTGAAATCTGGCTACTATGTAAAAAATATTACTAATCATAAAATTGGCACCATTTACAGGATAAAACCTTAACTAACAGTGTTAGAAAATATATTGCTTCAGCTTTCCTCCTTCCAGCTCTTCTGTATGCATCCCCATTCTCATTAAACTTTAGGCAAACCAGACCCACCTCGTTGAGTAATGCTGCAACAAAGTAGCCAAGTTTGCTGCTAATGTGACATACAAATCTCATCATTGCATTGCACTAAAGCAGCTACACTGGCTAGAACCACCTCATTCTCTAACTCTGTATTATTTATGTACTTTACATAACTTTATTCACAAATCTGAAAAATACCCTGTCCTAACTGATATCCTTCAATACTACTACCCAAGCAGGCATCTTCATACAGCAGATAAAAAAATACTCCTAATAACTAAATCAAACAACTCTGCGGATGACTGTCTATTTCTCTTACATCTCGAAAATCTGGAACTCCATCCCTTTACTCTGAAAGAAACCCCCCATGTGAACTCTTTCAAGCCTAAATTAAAACCGTAACTAATGAACACATGACTGTGTTTTTGTTCAACTCCTGGATAGACAAATATTCCAGTCCAGCCACACAGTGTATTCTAAGTTATGTTGTTCCTCACCTTATCTAGGGACGCTATACTATCATATCTACAGCCTGTGCTTCTGTCACCCTTTCTTCCTAAATCACTTACTTTCCTCTCCCTTTTCCTTACCATTTCCTTCTCTTCCCCTCACCCCCCCCCCTTATTTTTATTATACTCTGCTGTTCCCCTTCAGCATCTTTTGGCTCACCATCTTGAGTTTTCTCACCCCTCTTGTACAACATTCTTTCTGTGTCTCCCTCTGTCTGGCCACATACCACGCATTGTTACTTTACAACCACGTGGCACTAATCCTGCATCTTCTAACTCAGCCTTACTCAGCCTTCTTCTCATTCATCTAATCTACCAATCGTCTGTTTCGGCTTCTGCCACACCCCATGCACGATCCAACTACTTTCTCTGCTGATACCTCACTCTACTTTCCAGGTATTGCCTCTAAAACCTGTCTTTTTACCTTGCTCCTCCTGCATTGCGCTGTATAACTATCACTTCCACTAACGGGTTACTTAAATACTTTTTTCCTCAAACCTCCCTTTTTAAAAGTATGCTCTTGCAAATGTCTTTCTGTTTTCTTTCCCTCTACATTCTTTATTTTGAACCATTATTATGTATTAGATTTTCTTCATCACTTACAAAAAGTTATATCTAGAAACTCTGTGTTTTACTCTGTGTTCTATTTGTGTTAGTTCTGCAAAATTGCTTAAAGTCATTACAGTTTTGCTTACCTGCTTTTTGCACTTTTTGTACTTGTGTTATATTTGGAACTTTTCTCCTGGGCCCTTGGCTAAAAAGAGGCAACTTATGCCCAGATGGGCAATCTCGATAAATAAATAGATACACTGTCCGTGAAAAAAAAAATTCTGTGTTACGTATCCAAACCAGGGCTATTAAAAAAAAAAATCAGTACCACACAGATGGAAGTTTAACAATGTGGTGGTGATTCCACAAAGATATGGGGACAAAACATTGTGCATCATAGTGCTATGCCAATGGGGGTGGATAGAAAGGTGAAATGGTGTTGAGGGGAGGAACAAGCAAAGGTGCACCCAGTGGGATAGCTGACATTTGAATGGGGTGTATTTGAGATACAGAGAGTAAGGCTGCCTCACTTTGTTTTTATAAAAAAAAAAAATCAAAGGAGGGAGCAGGAAAAATAAGATACATGGAGAATGAGGAACAGATACGTAAGGCACAGGCACAGAGTTGGCAGGCATGACAAACAAGAAAGACAAGGGTGGCAAATGGAAGGAGGATAGGGAAGGTCAAAGTACAAGAGAAGGATGCACATAGAGGGGAGAGGAGATATGGAAAATAAACCAGACAATGGATGGAGCACATGAGGGATGGATGCTTGCAGTAGACTTGTATGCAATATTCAGATATGCCAACATGGAAGGGGCACACAGTAGGAAAATTAAACATACCCACATAATCAGAATATTTTCACAAAACATTTCATGTATGTACTGTTTAAACAATCTGCCACAGTGTGTGAGAGGTGTAGTTATATAATGTTACAGGAGGCAAAGCTGTCACGTGGAGCTACTACAAATAACATGCAGGTTGTTAGTATCACACACCCCCACACTAAACCAGTCTCAGACCAAACATATTGGATCTACATATGCTAAAGCTCTTAGAAGTAACCTACCTAAACCACAGACACATCCTAAATGTAACTCAAGAAAAAAGTGCCCTCAGGAAGCTCAAAAACACATATCACAGGTAGCACCCACCACAAAATCGTACATCTATGAGTCATGCAGATTTAGTCTACAGTCCCATAAGCAAACCACCAAACATATCAATATCCTTGTCATAGGTGACTCCATAGTGAAACAAACAGATATATCATTCACCAAGCAGTGCAAACAGATGGCCACAGTCAGTTGCCTTTCACACACCAGGATTCACCACATCACACAAGCACTCAAGTCTCTACAACACAAGTACACATATGATATAGTCATTGTACTTGTGGGTGTAAATAACTTGAGACGTACCTCCCTGGACTATATGAAGAGAGATGATGGAGCACTCAGACTATGTGTCTGAGGCAGGTATAAACTTATATTTGAACAGTAGTCTACCATCACCAAGAATGATGCTGTAACATGAACAAAAGATTATTGACTTCAACAAATTAGTTATGGGGGTACTATATATATATATATATATATATCAGCCTGTGAAGAGATGGTAGATAGTCCAAACTGCTTTACCAGGGATGGCCTTCGCATCTTCCCCAAGGCTCCCATATACTGGCTGAAAACATGTCCATGCCCATTGTGCCTTTTTTAGTCAAAGTCTATCTTCTAAAACTTCCACCATAATGAAACAGAATCAAGACAATATTAAGATACTGCTGCTGAGTGCTAGGAGCCTTAACAAAAAACTCTACTCCCTACAAGCACTAATTTTCCCCGAAAAATGTAGATATATTTATTGTCACAGAGACCTTGTTCAAGACAAGTGATAGCAGTCCATCAGTGGATGGCTTCAATGCTAATCACTTGTACAGGCCAACTGCATTAGAAGTAATCAGCAGAAGCAAAGGTGTTTCTATATTAAAAAAAAATAAATAAAAATTCACCTCTGGACTATTTAGACAAGATAATGATTTGGAACCCCTTAGTGTCAAACTTACTATAAATAAAACCGTATTGAGCCAGATGACATTCTTCTAGGAGACTTCAACTGTATCACTATCAACAGAGAGACTTTTATATCCTCAAACATGTATGCCCAGAGATTTCTAGACTTCATAAATATAAACTCCCTGGACCAGTCGACACCCCGACCAAGGGAAATAAAATCCTGGACTTGGTCCTTACTAGTATGGGACAGCAATGCTCTCTGCCTGTTGTAACCTCTTCCCTGGTCAAACTGGACCACAAATCAGTCACATTTACCTTAAGACTGAAGCCAGAAGCCTCACCAGTCCCTCAGTCTTTACTGACTGTGCAAAGGCAAATCTACTAAAACTGAGTGATGACCTGACTAAAGCCTTGACGATCTCGATGATCTCACTGTTTATGTGGAATCCTTTGCTGCCAATTTCTATGCATATATAAACAGTTGCGTAGATGCATCTGTCCCCACAGAAGTAAATGTAATGCAAAATTCAAAAATAACCCACTATGGTGGAATCCTAATATAAACAGGCTCTATAATAAAAATAAAAAAAAAACATGTAGCATGGAAAAATAATGCAAACTCTCAAGAAGCCTAAAACGCTCTTGCTAAACTTAACAAGGGACTCCGAATCCTGATTAGATCAACCAAAGTTGGATATGAGGTAAAAAATAGCCACCCAGGAAAAAGATAACCATAAAGCATTCTTAAACTGTAAGAAATCTCTGAAACAAAGCCTTGCACTCCACAGAGCTAATAGTAAATGAATATCACATACCAAGGCATGGAATATGCATCCAATCTACTAGTGGAAAAATTCAGTTCTAACTTCATTCCCCTCTCCCCTCCAATACTCTTGTATCAAATGCTCATATCTTCTCCCCTTACAGTATTTTCAGATCAAATACCCACATCTGCTTCCCACCTCAAATCTCCCAAGAAAAAGTTCCTAAGGCACTATCTGAGACCATGAATACTATGTTTATGGGGCCAAGTAACATACCAGGCTGCCTACTAGCTAGACTGAAATATGAATTGTCAGACCCTCTGCAGAGGCAATTCAGCATTAGTCTTAAAGCAAACTTTGTACTGGATGAGTTCAGAACAGCAACACTCATTCCCTTGTACAAAGTTGGGACTACAACAGAACCATGTACATGTCAATAGTCTTAAACAGCCTCATCTGTAAGGCTATGGAAAGGATTATAATGGAACTAACAAATAGGGATATAGGTGGCCTACAGACTGTCAAATGAACCTAGTTTGGATTCATCAAGGGCAGGTCCTGTCTACTTAACCTGGATGACTTCTTTGAAAAAGCCACTGAGGCAACTGACAAGGATAAATCAGTACTCACTGCCTATATGGACCTTGCAAAGGCATTCAACACCATCTCACACTCGGGCATCATAGATAAAATCAGCAAGCAAAGGGCAGTAGTATTGATAGAATTGAATTAATCTTCAAGTCTTGGTGAATACCTTCACTAGGTGGACCCTGTTTTTACAAAATGTCAGCAAGATGACATTGATATATAGACTGTATTTTATATAGCATATATCATGAACAGAAGTAGGATAAAAAATAAAACGATAGCTGGGTACACAAGTCCCTGGATAAAAACTGCCCATTCCTGGTATGTGCACTGGTACCAGGACTGGAAAAATGGCATTATAGAATCCTCAAGACATGGAAACATTCCTACACTGGAGTTAGGTCTGCCTCAGGGGGAGAATGGCAACCCTGTTGTAGAAGATAGTAGTAGTCCACAAAAAACACAAAAACAACAGGCAAAAAAATGAGCCATAGAGATGAAAGAGTGGACTGTTGAGGATAAGAAAGAATTTGTATATTGTTACTATTATGCAAGAAGCTCAAAATTTCCAGAGAGAAGATATTCAAAAAGATTAAGAAAGAGATTAGAGGAAAGAAAACTACCTGCAAAAGAAAAAAATTGTCAAAAGCTTCAAATGCAGATTTGCATTCATTAGTACAGCAGATCCATGTAAAAGATTATATAGACCAAGAAATTTTGAGCCATTTGGAAATCGAAGCAACTGAGGAAGTGCAAAAATATAAAGAACAAAACCTAGAGATTTTTGAAAGCTATAAAACAGAAATGTAGATTTGGGAAAGAAAGATCCAATATGGTGCAATATTTATGCAAAGCAGAAAGCCAAACTAATCCATACAAAAAAGCAGCTTCAAAGATATTTGAATAGAAATACAGGCAAAGGCACCCAGATCTGTAAGATGTCATGATATAAAAAATAAGATCACAAAGGGGAAACATAGAACAGAAGATTAGTAAAGTAGAACTTAAAGATAGAAGCTGAAGTTATGGAATGCCTGCGAAGTGAAGGATTTAGTGTTGAAAGCCTATCACAAGTTATGTCACAGCATGATGGAACAACGAGTCCTCAAAGTAAGGAGAAACACATGGAGTGAGAGACATCTGAAGAAGAAAATATAGACATGGGAAAGAAAAAGAGAGATTTAATATGGCACCATATTTATGTTAATGAGAATGTAAAACTAATCAATACAAAAAAGCAGCACCAAAGATATTTGAAAAGAAATACAGGCAAAGGTATGCAGATGTGGAGATATTCACAGCACAAAAAATAAGAAACCAAAGAGGAAAGTAGAAAGGAGGATTAGTAATGGAGAAGTTAATGAAATAGAAGCTGGAGTTCTAGATTACCTGCAAAGTGAAGAATTTAGTGTAGAAATCCAGCTCTGGTAATGTCACAGCATGATGGAAAAATGAATCCACAAATTAAGGAGAAACAGGCGGAACAGGAAGCATCTGATCACTTTCCACATGAGAATACTTTGTAGCCTTCAGTGGGAAACCAGTACAAAAGTTCAGTTGGAGTTGCACAGCAAGGGAAGGAGCAGGAAACAGTGGCAGTCAGTGTTGTGGAGTGAAAGGCTAGTGAGTTTCCATATGAAAGAGCAATGGATAACACAGGATGCAGCTGAACAGAATATGTCACAGGAAAATGTTCTGCAGCCTTCTATAGAATGCCCGCAGGAAACAGAGAAAAAGGAATGTGCCTCAGCTTAGGAGAAAATGAGCTAAGGGAATTAATATAGATGGATAGACACATATTAAGATCAATGAAAAAAATAAATTATAGAAAGCCAATAAGATCCAAAATATTAGAAGTCTGATAAAACAAATGAACTATTGACAGGAATTCACGTGATATAACAGAATAAAATAGGATATTTTACTATCCAGCTAAGTTAATAACTGATAACGCCTTACCACAAAACACAGAGCAATAAAGGAAAGGAAGGGAAGAAATCAAATGCCATCATTGAAGCACTGAAAGGCAAAAACTATAAAACAATTAAGACAGGAAGTGTAACTGTTAGAAAAGTATAGAAGATGGAACAGATCAACAAAAGTACTTAGAAAGATTGATGTGATGAAAGCAGCGCACATTATCATAACAGAGCAAGATTTATCGTACACTATTGCAAATAATAAACTAAAGATATCAGCACAAGCTAAAACACATTAGAAGATCTACAGACAAATACAAAGGAAAAGTGCAAAATAAGCAATTCAGTGATGACCCAATTTTTTTATACAGAGAATTGGGAAACAAAGCATAAGGAATAGAACCACCATCAAAAAAAAAGAAGAACTGGACAAATTTTAGAGAAATATCTCTGAAGACCCCGTGGAGCATAACAAAGATGCTGAATGCATAGAATAAGTGGAAGAAAACAGTAAGAAGTACAAATGTACAAGATATGAAATGGGATGAAGTAATGGCCAGAGAAATTGAAACAAAATTAGGAAAAGCTCCGAAGTGGAAAATCCCAGGTCCAGATGCCGTACCTAACTTCTAGGTAAAAGTATTTAGCCCTGAGTAAGAAGTACTTATATGCACATGCAGAACAGACACCAACCTGGTTAACAACAGGAAATATGATCTCCTCCTTAAGAGTGAACTTGCAAGCTATCCTAAAAACCATAGACCACAATAACTTGCCTTCTGATGATGTGTAAACTATATACTGGAATTGATGCCGACAGAGTTTATAGGCATCTAGAAAAAACAGTCATGGCAACAGAACAAAAGGATAACAAAAAAAGTTATACAGAACATGATGGAGAATTATAAAAGGGGAAGAATCTAAGTATGCCATGGATAGATTACAGAAAAGCATTTGACAGCATCCCACATTCATGGATAAAGGCGTGCGTACAGATGTATAAGATACACCTTACATTGATCAGTTACATTACAGTGACCGTGAAACAGTGGCAAACCACTTTGCAGCCAAGCCCTGATAGAGGACAAATTATTATCTCAGGGATAAAAATTCAGAGGGGATATTCCACGGTGACTGTGTCACTACTGCTCTTTTGTCTTACCCTCAACCCATTAAGCTGTTTACTTAACAGATAAGTTCACTGTTAACAATTTGGCTCCCAGAAAACAATAAAGTATAAAGACTTCTCATCTTCTTTTTAATTTAAAACAGTATATTTCATCAGATGAGGAGCTGAAAGCACAACTGTAACTGGCCAGAACTTTCTCCGATGATATAAGAATGTCATTTGTTCTTGATAAATGTGCAAAAGCAAAATTTAAAGCAGGAAAAGTGTAGCACCAAGAAAATATCAGTCTGGGACAGGAATGTAATATAAAGGAACTTGAGAAGGAGGGAGTATATAAATATTTGGGAACTGATGAAGGATCGACAGTAAAACTAGAACAAATGTGAACAAATCTCAGTAAGTAATATTTTAGATTAAAATTAATACTGAAAACAGCCCTGACATCTAGGAATAAAGTCCAAGCTATAAAGCAATTTGTTCTTCCTGTTCTAACTCACAGTTTTGGTGTTGTTGGCTCCAAAATGTATTGGATCAGTTGGACAGGAAAACAATAAAAACGCTTCGTGCTTATCAAATGATATATAAAGATCAGTGTATACCAAGATTATATATTTCTCATTCTGAAAGAGGTATGGGTCTCCTCAAAGTTGGTTACATGTATAGATCTGTAATCTTAGGATTGCATACGGAACAACTTGATCTCACAAAATCCAAACATATTAAAAGTTTTAAAATATGAGGAGAACAAGTCTAAAATGACTTCCCTGCTTAGTTAAGCAGAAGCATGTCAATGTAAAGCGGAAATGGATATCAAACCAGAAGTAGACAAAAATCAGCCAGTAACTGAATGTGCCAAAAAAAAAAAAAAAAAAAAAAAAGAAAGAATATATTGAGAAGGATCAGATGCGAAGGCAAGAAATGCAGAGAAGGCATAAATAGAGTTGTAAGTACAGAAAACTCCTGGAACCTCCTCCTGTCAATCAGGATCTGTTGCAGGAATGGCTAAGGAAAGGTGAATTTAAACAAAACAATGAAAGGTTAATATTGGCAGCTAAGGGTAGTGGAGAAGCAGGTTTTGTAAAACAGAACTGAAAACAGTCATAAATTTTGTTGCAGGGTGTGATACTCTAATGGCAGAGGGCCTGTATACTGAAAGGCATAATGATGTGGCAAGACAGTTGCATTGGGGGATTGCACATACATTACAATATTGAAGTAGCTGAGACCCAGTGGAAACATGAACCACAAAGCATAATAAGAGTGATGAAGTTCATATCACATGGGATCACCCATTACACCAGTTCAAAAAATAGATGTGAGAAAACCAGATATAGTAGTCCATGAAAAGAGGACAAAAGTAGCAGTGATCATTGAAATTGCAACACCCAGTGGTTACAGTGACTTATGTACAGAGAGACACAAAATCATAAAATACCAGGATTTGCAGGCAGAAATGAGGACAGTGTGGAAGAAGGATACCCAGGCAGTTCCAACAGTAGTAGGAGTAACGAGTCTTATAAAAAAGAATTTACAATCATTCCTAAATATGCTACCAATACATGCAACTCCATATGAATTACAGAAGGAGGCAACTCTGGGTACATTGCTGGTATTGAGAAGAACACTCTTGGCTAACATCAAAGACTAAAACAATACTAATTTCACGAACTTTAATCATACTTTGATTTAGGAATGGGGTCCATTCCCATCGTGGTACTAGAAACCCAAAAGACTTGGAGAAATTAAACCTAAATGGTAACCTCATGTAACTTGCTAGATAAACTGCCTCACAGGTAAAAGACAGGAAGTAATGGTGGGTGGCTGTACCTCTTCCAAAAGACCTAACACTAGTGAAGACCCCCAGCATTCAGTCCCTGGGCCTCTTCTCTTTGCATTTAGTTCTTGGAGGTCAAAGCTAATATTAAGGGATTGTAGCTAACCAAGTTTGCAGATCACTGCAAACTTGGTGCCATCATAAACTCCTCATCTTCAGGGGACACCATGATGTTATAAGAGGGCCTGTCCCAAGCAAATATTTGGTGCCAAAATCATGGTCTGAAACCAGATGCCAAGAAATGTGTATTTATATCTTTCAGCAAGCATGACTTTCTTTGTAAACACCACAAAACAACACACCCTCTGAAAGCTCATCTTGTAGTTAGAGATCTGTGAACCTACATTGACAATGAACTGTCCTTTGATCACCACGTAGCTACTATTATATTGAAGTCCTTTTGCATTGCACGGCTTATATTGAAGGGTATGTTGTCCAGATCAAGGGACATTATTGTTCCTCTGTACCCAGCACTCATCTGATAATCAAGTATAATGTCCCTTTCAGTATGCAGTATGCAGTCCCTTTCAGTATGCACCTGTCTAAACAACTGGCACAGATGGCATGACCACAATACTTCCTCAAAAAAAATAAATAAATCAAGGGCCTAATTCATAAAAATTATTCAGAACATCTCAAAGCCTTGTCCCTCTTCTCAGTATCATACAGGCTACTGAAAGGAGACCTAGGCATCACATATAGATCCTCAGCAGACCCCGATCTGTTAAACGTGTTACAGATTGTATATAGATCCTCAGCAGACTCCGTTCTGTTAGACTTGTTACAGATTGCATATAGATTCTCAGCAGACCCCGTTCTGTTAGACGTGTTACAGATTGCATATAGATTCTCAGCAGACCCCGTTCTGTTAGACGTGTTACAGATTGCATATAGATCCTCAGCAGACCCTGTTCTGTTAGACGTGTTACAGATTGCATATAGATTCTCAGCAGACCCCGTTCTGTTAGACGTGTTACAGATTGTATATAGATCCTCAGCAGACCCCGTTCTGTTAGACGTGTTACAGATTGCATATAGATCCTCAACAGACTCCGTTCTGTTAGACGTGTTACAGATTGCATATAGATTCTCAGCAGACCCCGTTCTGTTAGACGTGTTACAGATTGCATATAGATTCTCAGCAGACCCCGTTCTGTTAGACGTGTTACAGATTGCATATAGATCCTCAGCAGACCCTGTTCTGTTAGACGTGTTACAGATTGCATATAGATTCTCAGCAGACCCTGTTCTGTTAGACGTGTTACAGATTGCATATAGATCCTCAGCAGACCCCGTTCTGTTAGACGTGTTACAGATTGCATATAGATCCTCATCAGACCCTGTTCTGTTAGACATGTTACAGATTGGAAAGTGCAGTGGTGTTAGAAATATCCACTCAAGGAATCTCAGTCTCTTTTGCAAGATTAACAGAACATGTTGGAGAGGCAGGTATGTATTACAGAGAATACCATTTCCATGGAATCAGAGTCCCCTGTAAAGTACAGTACCTCTCTTAATCTGTTCAGGTGTTACTTGGACAAGTAGATTGTTAACCACAAATTCATCCTTGGTCTAGCACCAATAGCCCTCATGGATAGTGGAAACATGTAAGTACTCAACATATACTTGTGCAGCCCATCTTTTGAGATTCATTTTGCAAAATATAAGGGCTAATAATTACCATGGGAATGCAGGGCTAGGCTTATTAAGGTTCTCGCAGATCAATAGCCTAGTAGACACCTAGGAACCTATAAATAAAAAACAGCTATGTGTAAATGTGGATGGCACAAGTAGTCTGCATTTGTGCAGTATTACCCCCAAATCTCCAGGAAATAGCAATGCAGCAGTGTGACAGAAGTCCTAGTTAAAAGTATACTGCCTCTTTAATGCTTACCACATTAGACAGCTATTTTATTAACACGTGCATGGCTAGTACAAATGGATGTTGGAACAGAGTGGAGAGACAGTCAGTGGCCTTACAGAGGCAGCAAGGACATTGCAGTATGATGTTTGAAGGTACAATGCTGACAGTCACACCTGTTCAAAGTGTCAAAAAACAGCATGCCTGATTGACATGTGCCACCAATAAATCCACAATTCTTGACATGGTTCTGTCAGTTCTCATAGGCTGGGGGAACTCCACCCTATCAAAGGCCTCTTCCACCCAAGCATGTAGCTTGTGCCAAACTTTGACTGCAGCTGCCTATGTAACAATGCCCGTTAGAACAATACTATTACAATTCTGTTACAAACAATGCAGCCTGTAAGAGAGAAAATGGACAATACAGACAGATGTATAGGTGAACACCCACAGAGCACAAAGCAAAGCTAGATTATGAAGCACTGCAGCAACATACTGTTGCAATGTGCCATGTACTGCAGCCATTGTATGCCCTTGGGACAAACATTCTGTCCCGTCTACATGAAAAGATATACAAAAAAAATTGATATAATACCAGAGCTGCATTTTGTTTATCACTCAGGCTAAGACTGTGAGGACTTAGGTTGGCTGAGAAAAGATTCCCAGGCAAGCAGAATCCCTCCTCTTTACCCTTAAAGCTTTACTGCAAGGACCTCTATCCAGATCTCTTCAGCTGCCCTTCTGGTCAGTAACAAAGTAGGCTAGCGCAGTTATATTTCCAGTGACTACCTTTCATACTTTTTTACGTTACTTTGTTCCTTTTCTTTCTTTCCTTTTTTACTGAGTTTTGCCAGTTGTTTGTAAGTTAGTATTTTTTTCTTTTTACCACTGTCCTAAGCATTTTTGGTGGTTTACTTAGTTGATTTGCTATATTGTCTTCTTTTCCTATCATCACTGGTTGTAGTTAATTTTTTGTCCATTTTTTACAACGTATTTGCTTGTCTAGAGAGTTAAGTGTTGGAGGTGGCAGTTTCATTGCCATTAATGTTTTTTATTCATGGACAAGAATGATTCAAAAGAATCCAAATAGTTTAGAAAGTGCAAATGTGGAGCAAAAGTTTCCCAACAAAACTGGACCTCTAATTATTTGAAGTGCCTTGGGGAGTCACATTTCTTGGAAGAGTCTGAGAGCTATGCTTCTTTCAAGCCTTCTGCGTGAAAGGGTAGGCATAATTGTCTGTAACTGGATAAGTTCACTGTGACTGTTGTTCCTGCACCTTGAAACTTCAAAGTTTACCCTTTCAGCTTTTGACTACTTCCTCCAAACCCACAAATGGTAAAAGAGGAGCAAGGGGTTCCTACTTCTATCAAGAAGCAGCTTCTAGGGTTTCCCCTTTCTTCTGCTGGTCTGTTAATCTGTGAAGAACCCGGGCCTATCAGAATTCTCTCCATCAGGTCCAAGTTTGAATTGAGAACCCATAGACCCCATTCTGTAAGATCTGTTAGGTGTATCAGGTACTTCACATTTGATTTAAACTACAACAAAATGTGCAAAGCCTTTCCATTGATGCAGCATATATGGTTCCACGTATCACCCCCTGCTAACAGTGAGGTAATCAGAACTCCTTTACTCCCTGAATTTTCTTCTGCAGAACCCAGGCTTACATGGTCCCAGTTCCAATTCACAAGATGGTTGACCCTCCAATGTCACAGTCCACCTCAGTGGCCTTTTCAGAGTTGACCACAGTCTCAGCTTTGTGGGCGCAGTCCTCAGCCTCAAAGATTTTGATGTCAACACCTCCGCTGTGGTCAGGGTTACTGGCATTAAGCACTATGAGGTCAACAGAGCCTTTTGCCTTTGATGTCAAGGATCAATTCAATGGGATGAGTGTCGGGTCCAGATGTCTTGGATCCAGTGATTCTGACCTTGGGGTCAATTTTTTGTAGATTAATGTTGAGGCTTGTGGCTTTATTGTCGACATGACTGACATGTCAGTAGTTGTGGCTGAAACATTTCCTTTTCTCAGTTACTCATTTAGCTTATTAGTGAAACAGCAGGGCTCAGCTTTGCTCCTTGCACCCACCATGCAAGTATCTCTACATACACACCCCTTAGCTTGAACGACAACTGTCAGGGCACTGGGACCTCACTTGTCTGCTTCAGTGGCTGTCCAGTATCCCTTAGTACTAGATACATTGTCTGGACAGCCTTCTTTTGAATCCAAATTTGTGTCTGACCCTGCAGCTTCTTCTACCTTGGAATCATCTCCACAGGTGGTCAAGCAACTGCAGATATAAGAGGAATCATGTTGACACACCAAATGAGTTTCCCACACCAGATGTCAATGGCAAAGAGGCATAATCCCCTACCCTCCTGCTTGAGAATCCAAAATTCAGTAAAGTCCTCAAAGTGATATAGGTCAGTGTGGAATGGACCACTGAATCTCCCTCTCCATCAGAGCTCATTCTAGGATTTATATTTCTTTGATAGTCCCTGTTCTCAGTAAGATGGTATAGTTGATGAGACATAATGAAAGAACCCAGATGTGGAGTCCTTGGTTTTCAGCAGACCTGATAGGATCCTTTAACTGTCCAAGGATTGGAGAGGACTTGCCTTCAAATATGCAGTTGATTTCAGAGTAGCCAGAGCTACTTCTTAGAGCCTCATGGTTAGTCATTCTTCATGTTCACCTTAAGGGCACTGTACTACTTGTTTTATATTGTCATATTCCAGAGAGATTTGGTTCAGGAGACATACATGTCTCTGGAAGGGGTGGCAGAAGGAGAAGACAAGAAGAAATTACATTGCCAGATGCCTACTCTTTGTACTTTGTCTAATAATTCCATAAAACTAGTGCACAGTGTAGTAGATGGAACATATGTGGTGCACTCAAATACCATGCCTGGCTCCATCTTACTATTTTCCTAAGAATAGCAAGGCCAACTTTATCAATGTTCCATATGACTTTTGTCAGTTACTAAAGTCTGAATTCCATTCACCATATGGGAAAACCATTGTTTTACTATAGTAATTAGATAGTCTTGCATTATTTCCCAGGATGACCAGTTTGAGGCAGAATGTGACAAACTGATGGTTATGTTGAAAAAACGAGGATATCCAGAATCCTCAATGAAAGTGATGAATGAAGTTAAAAACAAAAGGAAAGCAGAATATGCTCCTTTGTTGAGGAGTGGTAGTGGTGCTATATTTACTGTAGGAAGAGATCAAATTAATAGTAAGAACTACAGTAAAGTAATTGATCTGAAGTAGTTGACTTCATTTGATCATCAACCTGTGGGTATTCAAATCCGGATCGGATCCGAGACGGCAGCTTCAACAGCATCTGATCCAAGTTCCAAGGTCCTCCCCTTACCCATAACACTCCTCCATCTCCTTCCTTCCCTCAGATCTCATTTGCCGTAGCTTGCCAAACATCGTGACCTTGGAGCTCCAGGTGTGGTGAGTTGTTTCAGTGATAGTTTTGGGCATTTGTGTTTTTGTGGTAGTGTTGGGTAGGTTTTCTTCCCTTGCCTTTACCTCCCCTTTCGCTGTTGCGTCATGTTTAAAAAAAAAAAAAGTTTAGTTTATTTTATTTTGTGTAGTGCCTTCCTCCCCCTCCCCCTCCTTATTAGTTAGCTTGGGTGTAAGTGTGTGTGCAGTCAGGCGAGTTAGGGCCTTGTACCTTGAAATAGCTGATCAGCAGAAGATGGTTTTTAGGAAGTGCACAGAGTTTGGCCACAAATTGTCTCCAGCTGATGGTGATGTGCGTGGTTTGTTTGGGGGTCCCCCATCTTGCTACCACCTGCACTATTTATGCAGGGTTTAACCCCAGGGCCCTGAAAGATCATAGGGCTAAATTAGTTTTGTAGAGACTTCTCCCTGCTACAGAGGTGGCTGTCTCCACATCGATTACTGTCACGGCTGCGACTACATCTTCTTCTGCTACTGTTTCTTCCCCTCCCTTCCAGGCCAGGACTCAACCACCTGCCAAGTGGTCTGTGGAAAGGTAGCACAGAAAAGACAAAAACAAAGGGATGAAGCGATCTCCGGACCGGTCAGATCCAGTGGGTCCTCCTCAAAAGCAACAGGTGATGTCCAGGCCTAGTACTTCCTGACTCCACTCGCCCAGATTCTCGCCGGAATCAGAGGAGCCTAGACCATCTTCTAGGGCCTCTGTACATCAACTCTCCTGGTCGGCGTCGATGGCCTCGTCGCATTCCACCAGAAGCTTGTCTGAAACAAACATGGACAAAATGATGCAAAGGTTTATTCGCACCCAGACTCAGATGGGGGTCTTGCCAGCCCTCTTCTCCCTCTGGAGGGGAGAGCTCGCTTCCCTTTTTCACCCTGATAACTCCTTCTCTGATCTGACCCCCAGTATCGGAGTTTCTGGATCCAAGAGGACCTGGAGTCGGGGTCGGCACCAGTGGTACTGGGTACTTCACCGGCCATTACCTTGAGCATGTCGGACCCGAATAGTTTGCATCTGAGCAGCTCTCGGAACCAAAGCCTGGGCGTCAAATCTGAGGGGTTGGGATTTTCTTCGTCGGCACTGACTTTGTTGGGTCACAGCCCTCCCCTCGGTATCTTGGCTCTGTCGGGCTCAGGTCTGATCCCCTCATCAGATCCAGGGAGAGCAGCTTCCTTACTAGTCTCCCAGGAGGCTCGCTCTCCCTCAGCTTTCAATGTGGTGGAAAAAGTTCTCTCCAGTGAATCGAGACCCCTGACCATCTCCTCAGATACCGCCCTGACTCCTCAGCTCTGGGTGCGACTTCAGCCATTTTGCCCATTCAGGGACAGCTGTGCCCCAGAATGTTCCCCTCTCGAAATGACAGATGGTTTGCGAGTCCTCTCTGGAGAGCCTCACTGAAGAGGTACCTCGCAAACGAACATGCAAAAAGAGGCACCTGGACTCCTCCTCAGAGTCCCTCACCGAGGACACCAATTTGGAGGAAGGGGAGGATTCCCTCACCGAGGACACCGATTTGGAGGAAGGGGAGGATTCCCCCAGATCACCCCCGATGATGTCTCCTTTGAAGACATCATGGAACTCCTGCACCAGCAAGGGGGGGGGTTCATCCGCCCCCAAGCCTTCCTCGGATGAGTCGGTGTTTCTGGAGGTCTTCTACATGGGCTCGTCTACCTCCAGGGTGTCCGTCCCCCCCCCCCCGCAGATCCCTTGGTGGATCTTATTACCACCCGGACATGGAAGGAACCAGATATTGTAGAGCCAATCCAAAAGCATCCTGACAAGATTCTGAGTCCTCCTGCAGGCAGACCGATCTCCACCAGCCGATTTCTGGTAGCAGCCCACATTCTGGGTCGATCCAACATACTGGCAGACAATCTGAGCAGGACTATTCTGATGCCTTACGAGTGGTCTCTGAATCCTTCTGTAGCAGAGCAGATCTTCCTTGAGTGGGGTTGACCTTGCTGTGATCTCTTCACATCTCCTTCCAATGCAAACTGCAGCGAGTTCTTTGCTCTGATCCCCCCACAGGGGAAATCCCCCATGGACGCACTAGTCCATGCTTGGCCTCCCGGTCTTCTCTATGCTTACCCCCCACTACCTCTCATACCAAAATTCCTCCAGAAGGCTCGCAGGTTGGAGAGCAAAGTAATCCTCATTGCCCCATTCTGGCCTCACCAATCTGGTTTCCCTTCCTTTGGTCTCATCTGATAGTTCCTCTATGGATCTTGGATCCAGTACCAGATCTCATCTCACACCCTTCAAGGGTCCCTCATCCAGACCTGGTCAGTCTGAAGCTTACGGCTTGCCTGCTCCAGTTCCATTGATTGCTAGGACTACCGGTCTGTCTTCTCCGGTCAAGACTATTCTGGTGGAAGCTCATAAATTGTCCACCAGAAAACTATACCATAGCAAATGGAAGTGTTTTTCCATCTGGGCTTCTCAAAGGGATCTGGACACTTTCACAGCTCCTGTCTCAGCGGTCCTTGAGTTCTTGGTGCACATTTTCCAGCAGGGCGCTAGCTCATCTACAGTAAAAGTTCAACTAGCTGCCATTTCCAACTTCCATATAGGTGAGAACATGGCTTTGTTAGCATCTTCCAGACTTTGTAAAACCTTTATTAAAGGTACCTTTCTCTTAAGACCCCTGGTTAAAGATCCTACTCCTCCTTGGGATCTTGCCCTAGCTTTACAAGCTCTGGTTGCTCCGCCTTTTGAGCCGGCTGCTTCTGTGGATCTAAAATTTTTATTGTGGAAGACAGCCTTCCTAGTGGCCATCACCTCAGGTAGGAGGGTGTCAGAACTCCAGGCATTATCTATCAAACCTCCATGTATGATTTTCCATAAGGACAGGGTTTCACTTCGTACTAATCCTTCTTTTCTTCCTAAAGTGGTCTCTAAAACTAATATCAGTCAGATGATCAGTTTACATGTTTTCTTCCCAAATTTTCAGAACAGGGGTGAATACAAATTGCATTTATTAGATGTACATAGACAGCTATGTTTCTATTTACATAGGACTAAGGCCTTTCGCAGGTCTGACCAGTTGTTTGTGTCCTTTTCTACACCCTTTCTGGGCAAACCAATCTCTAAGGTAACCATTGCCAGATGAATTTCCCTTTGCATCCTTCAGGTTTACAAAGACAGAGGATTGTCACTTCCAGGTAGGATAAATGCCCATTCTACCAGGTCCTTGGCAACGTCAGCGGCCTTTTGGTCTAGGGTGTCTTTGGATGATATTTGTTCGGTGGCTACTTGGTCATCATCTCACACCTTCATTTCTCACTATAAACTGGACATGATATCTAGGGGGAGAGCATGTTTTGGCTCCACGGTGCTCCAGAATATCCTTCCATGAGGGCCACCCAAGAGTTTGGTAGCTGGGTACTCTGTCCCACAGGTTGATGATCAAATGAAGTCAGCTACTTTAGATAAAGAAGTTATGTACTCACCATAACGTTCCATCTGAGTAGTTGGACTTCATTTGTCATCAACCGTCCCTCTCTCCTTCCCCCTGACCTTCTCATTATGTTCTTACTTTGGTAGACAGAGAGCGCCTATACGGCTCTCCTGTTCTTCGTTGTTAGTAAGGTATATTGGATCAGGTTTATGTTATGGTGTAGCAAACTCGATCTGAGGGAAGGAAGGAGATGGAGGGGTATTATGAGTAAGGGGAGGAGCTTGGAGCTCGGATCAGATGCTGGTGAAGCTGCTGTCTCAGATCCGATCCATATCCAAGTACCCACAGGTTGATGACAAATGAAGTCCAACTACTCAGATGGAACTTTATGGTGAGTACATAACTTCCTTTTTTCCCATATGGTGATTTTTTTTTTTTTTTTTTAATTAAAACAGTTATGTCTAAAAGTTCAGCAACTGTTTTTGGTCTTATGGGTTTGTTGCAAAAGGTGGGTAAAGAACCCATATTTGCATTTAAGAGAATAAAAATTATAAAATCAGTTTTTGAAGCTGGAGGTCATGGTACAAATATTGTTCAAGTCTTATAACAATATGGGGAGGATTAGTGAATGTGGTAGATGTTCTCAATGTCGATTTATTTTGGATGGGGTTAGTGTGATGGCCCCTTCATTTCCTCAAGTTATAGCTAGTTAGGGATGATTTAATTGTAGTTCTGTGAGAGTTATCTTGCAGTTTGCTTAACTTGTACAACCTTATATGTAGGTAAGACTGTACATTAAGGACTAGAATATATGAGCATATTTATGCTGTTAGGAAGGGGGACACCACTAATGCTTTATATAGACACTCAAGAGTTGTGCAATTCCTTTAAGAAATTTTAGTTTTTTGTATTGGAAAAAGTAATTAATTCTGAGAATGGGGCGACTGGAAGACTACATTGGAGGCTAGACAATATTACTGGCAGGTATTGCTTAATGTGACTACATGTCTAAATGATTTTGTTTCTATCAGTAGTATTCTAGCCATCAAAGCTGTTAATTATGATTGGGTCACTTATCATGTATTAATTTGTCTTGGTGATATTTATGAGAACTTTTTTAGTGATGAAAATTGTAACATGTATTTGTTCAGTGGGAGAAGCTTTTAAATTAACAGTGCACTAATATATTCCCTTGCTTTTAGATTTTTAATTTTTAGTTTTTAGGAATTAGTGAGTCATATGATTTGATTTTTGTCATGTGATAACGAATGATATTTAAATGCTGGTTTGTGATTGTTGGAGTGTTCTGATGAAGTTCCCTTTAATGATGGTGCTTAACCTATTAAAAGCAACAGCTTGTGGTCACTACATCCACTCCTGACCCAGTATTAAGAAGCTGTGCCACAAGGCCCAACTCCTGAACATTTTCACTGAGAACTTTGTTATTAGTTATGTAAGCAAGTTTAACATGAAGAGCCTTACTGTGTATTAATGTTAACTAGCCAAATATGTGCCTGCCCAATGCTGGAAATGAACTGTGATATTCTCCCCAAAGGAGTAGTCCTTGAACTCTAAGGACCACTTACTAAGTTGTCCTCTGTCCCTTCTCTTGACCAATAGATTATGTTGTATATGCCCTAGCATTCAGTGAATGAAAGAAAGCATGTTTTACTTTGTGCCCCCTTGTTAATTGCTTTGTACTGGATATAAACTGATTGCTGTCTGTAATAAATTACCCGAGAATGAGAGGGTCACTGTAGTAGAATATTTTGCTAAATCTCTACTCACTTTGGTCCCCAGTTCCACTCAGTCAGCATCTTCCCACACAGTGCAGGTATGAGTAATGTGTTATTAAATTTATATTTCTTCTAAGACTATGTAGTACAATGAAAAGACCTTGGTGGTGTGTTGTATTTTTATTGATTTTATTCAGTTCAGATTAACTGTGTGTGTGCTGAGCCGGTGTCCTTTAACAAGTAAGTATTTAATGTCATTTGCTATTGTTTTGGTGTATATGTATTACACTCTTTTGACATATGATTAAGCCAATGAATGTTTACTAAGTGATAGTTTTATAGTGTGCTTATCAGTGTAGTGCTGTGTTATGATAATTGGCTCTATACAGCTCTATGTGATTCTCTATCAGTATACCTCCTGCTAAACCTATTTTGACCTTACATTCATAAACTTTCTTACCATACCTCAGCCCTTACAATACCCCATATTCTCTTGCTCTGACTTACTGTGGTACTCCCTCCATGTCTAGGAATAAGTATTAATTTTATTGCCTCAATATAATATTGTAGTTTAGTAGAGTTTTTCCCTTTTCTTTCCTTTCAGAGTCTGTGGTCACTACATCCAGTCTTGACCCTGATATTGCAGGAGCTCTGCTACAGGGTCCAACTCCTGAAAGTTTTCACCGAGAATATTGTCATTGTGCAGTGTAAGCATATTTAACATGAAGAGCCTTACTGTGTATTAACTTTAGTTAAATTTGTGCCTGCCATGTGCTGAAAAGTGGCTTTGATATTCTACCAAAATAAGTAGTCCTTGAATTCTAATAACCACTTTCTAAGCTGGCCACTGTCCCTTCTCTTGACCAATAGATTACACTTTGTATGCCAGTTACTTAGTCTCCTTAACTTCCTAATTTTTGCATTCAGCAAAGGAAAGAAAAACTGTTCTACATTGTGAATTGCTTTGTACTGACTATAAACTGATTGCTGTCTGTAATAATTATCCTGAGGGTGGGAGGGTCACTGTCCTAGAATATATTGCTATATCTCCCCTCTCTTTGGTTTCTACTTCCATTTAGTCACCATCTTCCTTCACAGTGCAGATATGAGTCATATACTATCAGAATTTGATTTGTTCTAAGACTATGTAGAACAATGAAAAGACCATAGTAGTGTGTTGTATTTGTATCAATTTCTTTCAAGTCATAGGCTTTATGTATGTTGAGCCTGTGCCCTTTAACATGTATGTACATAATGTCAGTTGCTAATATTTTGGTGTATATAACACTTTTTTGATATACTGGTTAATCCAATGAATGTTTACTGAGGGATGGATTTATATTGTACTTGTCAGTGTAGTGTTATGTTCTGATAATTTGCTATATATAGCTGTATACCCTGAATTGCTATTAGTATACTGCCTGCAAAACGTATTTCAACCTTGCATTCATAAACTTTCTTACCATCTCTCTACTCTCACAATACCCCATATTCTCTTGCTCTGACTTACTTTGGTCCTGCCTCCATCTCAATGGAATGAGTATTAACTTTATTACCTCAATATAATGTTACAGTTTAGCAGAGTTTTTTTTCTCTTTTCTTTTCTTTGACAATCTGTAGCCACTACATTGATCCCTGACCCTGATATTGCAGGAGCTTTGCCTCAAGGCCTAACTTCTGAAAGTTTTCACAGAGAACTTTATCATTGTGGAAACATAAGCAAGTTTAACATGAAGAACCTTGTTGTGTATTTACTTTAACTAGTAAAATATGTACCTGCCCTGTGCTGGAAAGTGGCTGTGATATCCCCCCCCCCAAAGATGTACTGCAGTTCTTGAATTCTAAGGACCACTTACTAAGTTGACCACTGTCCCTTCTCTTGCCCAGTAGATTACACTGTATATGCCAGTTACTTAGTCTCCCTAGCTTCCTGATTTCTGCATCAGTAAAAGAAAGAAAACCTCATCTACCTTATGTCTCCTTGTTAATTGCTTTGCACTATCTATAAACTGATCTCTGTAATAACTGATTTGAGGATGGGAAGCCTGCTACACTACCATACAACCATATCCCCAGTTTACACCCACCCCTCTTACTGTACTGTTATACTTCTCACACATATTTCACTGGTGACACCCATTCCTTAACCCTCCCCAAGCAACCTTAGTACTACCATACAAATACTCCGGTTTCTATTTTCCTACTTCCCTTCTTTCATCTAACATTTAACATCATTCCCAACAACGTTTCTCCATCCCATACTGCTTTGAAGTATATCCATTCATACTCAGACCCCCCGAACAGTACTTGCTCATTATTCTACATTTCATCTTATACTTTCCCAGAATAAACCCTCACTACTTCCTAACCTAACTACATCCTCATGTTCTATTCTTTGAAATCCCTCTGTTTCTCACATTTGAAAAACATAAGAGAAGTTATCAGGGCAATCTAGCTCTCTTTCTTCATAGAACATATTTCCTTCCTAAATACATTCTACTAGCTTTCAGACTTCACCACCTCTAAATATCCTACAACCCAGCAATTTCTTGCTTCCTTGCTGATTCTTACTCCCCCACAACCTGCCATCAGTAAAATACAGACCCCCTCACTTAATCGTGGCACTCCTGAGCTTTTCTTCTAGTCATCTTCTCCTACTGAGACATCTCTCATCCTACCATGACTCAATAATAGATCTCATCTCTCCTACTCTGTCCCAGTCATGTGTCCATTCCTCCTCCCTAAACTCTTCACACATGGCAGCAAACCTATTTAACAATGCCCCTCACCTTTACCGATTACCATTTCAGCATAAATCAAAATAAAATTAAGTGAAAAAAATACTCTCCAAAGAACAAGAATCAATAATTCTCCAATATACTAAAATCTTCCTAGGAGGAGACATTCATCCTAATCCTGATTCTACCTATCAAAACCAACATCAAGGTAATTTTCTTTCACACACTACTCTAACCCCTCAACGATCAACCCCAACACCTGTAATTAACTTTTGCCACCATAAATATTAAAAGCATAAGAAATAAAAATACTGAACTACATGTCTGGATTACGTAACACAAGCCTAATGATCTCACTGCAACTGAAACTTGGCTTCAACCCTGAATAAATGACTCCTAAATTATAACCCCCAGCTGTAGTATAATCTGTAATAACTGTATAAGGAGGAAAAGGTGATGGCATTGGTTTAATATTTCTCAACAACTACCACATTTTCCCGTACAGCAAACCAATACCAAAATTCAAAAAGAACCACAAAACAAAATACCAAAATGACTAAGACAAGGCAAGAACCCGTAGCAAATATAAAAAAAGTTTTATTAACTCTAGGGCCTCTGTTAATACAAACCAAAATTCAGTTCATCAGAGCTTTTTATTACTTTCCTGAAAATAAACAAATATGTATTACACTCCTTTACATCCCTTCTGGTAACAGTACAGCTACACTGGAAGATACCTTATGCTGGATATCCATAACAATTTCACCAAATTTACAGATGACTGGAAGCTGTCATCAATTCCCCTAGTGACATGGACATCCTCCAAGAGGGTTGCACCCAAACAAATGACTGGTGCCAGAAACATGGCCTCAAGCTGAATACAAAAAAAATGCATCATCATCATCCCCTTTGGGCAGAGTGAAGTCCCCACAAATTAATAACCACGTCCTATGCATGCAGTCAGTCGTGAGGGATTTGGGCACCCAGATTGATAGCAACCTGACTTTTGACCACCATGTTGCTTCCATTGTATCGAAAGCTTTCTACATGGCCCACCTCATAAATAAGGGTAGCTCATCGAGGGACAAGGCGGTCATAACATCCCTGTATTCTTCCCTTATAAGGCCCATTATTGAGTACAATGCCCCATTCGGCATGTACCTCACAAAGCACATGCAGCAGCTGGAGAGACCACAGAGGTTCCTCACCAGGAGAATCTAGGGCCTCAAACATCTACCCTACACAGATAGGCTAAAAGCCCTTTCCCTCTACTCTGTTTCATACAGACTCCTCAGAGGTGACCTCTGTCTGGCATACAAGGTGATTTCAGACCCCACCTTGATGAGACTGTTGCATATCTGCAAGTCAAGCTCCACTCGAGTAACCCGCACAAGCGACCTCAACCTGGTCTGTGACATCAGTAGGACTTGGTGGGAAAGATTTGTGTCCCAGAGACTCCCCCATCTATGGAATAGACTCCCTCTCTATGTCAAGCAGAGTACCTCTTTACCCCTTTTTAAGTGCAACCTGGATAACTGGATGGGAAATAAAAAATACATCCCTGGGATTCCACCCATATCCCTGCTGGACAGGGGCATCGGGTGCTGATTTGTCTATGAATGGACTAAACTCTTAGCTAGGCTTATAAGAGCCTCAGGGCTAATAGCCTAGTAACTTCCTATGATCCTATAAGAAAAAATACTACTGGGTGATGTCAATATCAATTGGTTGGACATAACCTCTACCTCCCTTACATCTAGTGTGAACTTATAGTGCTTAACACAACTAATTAATAGCCCCACACATTATAGCAAGATATCAAATTCCATATTAGACTGGATCCTAGTGTTAAACCCTAGCAAATTCACCACCACAGGTACAGTGTTAGACTCTCTCTATCATCTCACAATCTGTACACCCAGATGTCTCATACATCCACTTAAACAGCATGTTTATAAAACAACATGAAATCTATCCAAATTTACCCCAGAAATATTAATTACTACCCTATCATCTATTAAGTGGAACATCCTAAAAGTCCTCCTCTTAGATGATGATGTAAATTAATTCAATACAACTTTCTTAAATATCTTCAATATCCGTGCACCTCCTAAAAGGCAGAAACAAAACCAGTAAAAAAGGAGAGTAAGTGCCCAAAACACAAACTTTCAAACCAAACAGAGCACCCAGATAGCCGTTTTTACCAAAATCCACTCAGTTTATTGCACAAAGTTCACAAAGTTTTTATACAGATGATTTTTGAGAAAGTTAAAAGTCAAATACGTGTGTATGTACTTAGGCTAGATCGTATTGTCCATTTAATTTATTAATTTATTGATTAATATAATTGCATAATGAGTAGGGATATATAATAGGTTCTGTGTTTGTGGCAGTTTATCTGATGAAGTCTGTGACAATAGTGATGAAAACATACTGGTGTATGTCACTGTTGATGTTTTGGGGATTATTGTTGGTTTTGTGAACTTCAGGCAATAAACTGAGTGGATTTTGATGGAAACGGCTATCCTAGAAGGAAGAGACTAAAAACAAGTAATGCAATTAAGTTATCCAAAAAGAGTAGAACGCTAATGCAGGATAGAGAAAAAGTGTGGAAAGAATGGCAGAAATATAAAACACCACAATATGTTATAGACTTAAGAATTCTTTCTAACCATACTAAAAGCAAGTAAATGAAGACAAAAAAACTAACAATTTTCAGAATGATAGTAAACACAGCATTAAAAAAATTATGGTCAGCCATTAAATCTATCTTATATTCTAGCCAAAAATTGAACCATTATCCCTCTCCCAATAACTTGCCACTCAAAACTACAATAGAATTCAACTCATTTCATAAATAGTATAGTGTCTCTAACCAAGGATTCCCCAACATTCAGTCTCAAACTGTCCAACAGCCACATATCACCACATCCATTTTTACCTTCAAACCTGTGTCCACATCCTATATAAAACTGCTCTTAAACAAACTATCCTCTACTTCAGCTGATTACCTTCCAAGCAAGTGCCTTAAAATAATAGGTGATAGCATTACCTATCCTGTTTCAGTCCTTATAAATAGGTTATTCTAGGTATCCTATGTTTACTCTCTCTGAAAAAAACACACATTATCCCTTTACACAAAGGACACAATTCAACAGACATTACTAGCTTTAGACCTATAGCAATCTTATCCCCCTCTCCAATATGCTAGAAAAATGTATTCAAAAGCAACTGCTAAACTGTCTTCTGCAGGAGGGAATCCCACATAAAACATGGGTTCCATCCCTCCCATAGTGCTAAGACTGCACTTCTAACCTTTATAGATATTGTTGAAAAGCTAAAGATAATGGCAGATTAGTTTCCTCCTTGGTTCTTGACTTGTCTAAAGCATTCAACACAGTTTGTCACAGCAAACATTTACTTCAAATGTCCTCACAAGGTCTATCTCAGCCCACCCTTCTATGGTTTAAAAGCTACCTATTCAACAGCTGTAGGTCAGTAAAATGGCACACCGCCGTCTATTTCTATACTTGTCTAAAGCCTCTGATTCAGGTTGTCACAGCAAACTTCTACTTTAAATGTCCTCACTAGGTCTGCCTCAGCCTACCCTTCTATGATTCAAAAGTGACCTGCCCAATAGGCATCAGTCAGTAAAATGACACCAGTGTACCACAAAGCTCTATCCTTAGTCCCTTTCTTTTTAACATTCTCACCAGCACCCTCCACACATCCATAAAACAGGCCTTCCTAATACAATATGCAGATGACTCCACACTCATATGCACCTGACAACCTGGCGTATCTCCAAAAAATTACCCAGGAAGCTTTAACAGCCACTGAAACATGGCTTTGTAACTCATAGGCTTGACCCCCCCCCCAAAAAAAATATTTATTTTTACCCCAAATTGCTCTCTCATGAAAAAGCACAGTTTAAAATGTTTTATAATAATAATAGTAATAATAATAATATAACCGTTAAGGTCACTTGTCATAGCAAATTATTAGGGATGACAGTGGATGATAATCTTAAAATTGATCTGCACATACAAAATTGCATAAAAACACTCACCAAAAATTAGGGATGCTTTACAGAGCTAAAAACTCTCACCAAAGTAATGAAAATTGCACTTGCCACTACTTACCTTCTCCTCTCACTGCTTTATGGCACTTCCATCCATACTAACCTCCAGGCATCACAAAAATCAGAAGTTGAACAATGCTACAATAATGTGGCTAAATCTGCAGCAAATAGAACTACCATATCAACTAACATATACACAGCTTCTTAACACCCATAAAATTATCCAGCATCCAGTTGCTTGTCCATCAGTAGTCAAGATGGATTAAGTAGGTAAGTAGGTGTCGATGCTAAAGTTTGGATGTAGATTACAGTTGCAGGTTTGAATCTCATGTTCTCCAATCTGTGTTCAACTATGTTCAAAAATGTAAAGACCTGTGTCTAACCTTGAAAAGGAGGTATGGTGATTATCTAATGTTCAGAATTAAATTTTGGGTGGATTTGGCAATAATGGTTAAGGTCTTCACCTCACAGATACAAAGTACAGGGTTTGATTTCTTACCTCAGGTTATTGGCTAGCCTAAAAACGGCCCTTTAGGGCAGTTAGCCTAGTATTCACCTATGAACCTATATACTAGATTCCACTGTACACAGCTGTGGTCCCAATCATTCATTATGATCCAATAACAAAAAAAAAAAAAAAACCTCCCCCCTCTCTCTCTCTCTTTCCACAAACCCATCAAATCTGCTGGGCATTGTCTGTACTCATACCATGTCTCTAAGACCTGGAACACCTTACTTGTATCCATCATGTCAGTACCCTCCCACCAGTCCTTTAAAACCATTCTGAAAGACTTCCTAGCCAAAATCTGCCTCTGTTCTTGATCAACCCCATGATAAACAATGTCCCTAAATATGAACAAGTATCTATTCATATATTACACCTCTTTACACTCCCTTCTTCACTCACTTCCTTACTCAATCAGTTTCTGTCCTGATTCTCCAAATATGCCATAACCTGTATTTTTTTTGTCACTTCATATTGCAATTCCTATTTGTAGTATACTAACTTACCTTTAATTTCTCTATAAACTGACTAAAGTTTCTGTAAATATTAAATCATTGTCGTATAATTTGTATCTACTCTCAACCAATGTTTTCATATTATGTCTAATATGGTATAACTGCAGATGTTTTGTACTGTTTTTAAAGACTGTACAGTTATTGTTCTTAAAATGTTTTTGTAATACTTTAAACCTTTTTTCCCAGGCCTCAACTGAAAATAGGCACCTACCCAGTCGGACTTTCCTGGTAATCAAATGTTAATGAGTGAATGAATCAATAAATAAGTAAATGCTCACTGGTCTAGTTTTCAGTCAAATTGGATCATATTACCATGCTGATGCACAGTTACCATGGCATAGACTGCTAAACTCTAACCTACAATAATTACACTTTTATTAATACTGCTTCTGAAATTTATAGTGCTTTAGTTTGTATACAGTAAACGAACTGTGGGGGTAACCTTTTGTGTGTCCCAGCTTAAGCTTTTGCTGACCTCCTCAACTCTGCCTCTTCTGCACTGGTCATTTTTCTGTGTACTTATTGTGCTGCATGATATTGTGCAAAATCAAAACAAAAGAGCTGAGGTGTAGTTTTTTCACTAGATTTAAGGCTGACAGTTGTCAAGTAGTAATTTGTTATTCCTTATTCATGTCTGCGCCACAGGAAATCAACAGAATATGGAAAAAGTACTTCCAGCAGTTTTGGAATGAAGAAAACCACACAAAGGCTGCACTGCTAGATTCACAACCTACAACAAAAGAAGAAGAGCCCACCCGAGAAAAAAGTAAGAACAACACTAAAAAAAAAAAACAAAGTCAAACAAAGCAGCTAGGTCAGGTGAGGTCACGGCAGATATGACCAAAATGCTGCGTGAATTAGAGAAATGGCTCCTGAGGTTGCTCATAGCAATATGGAGAGGAAAAGCATATCCCAGAAGACTGGATAATAAGCATTTTAATGCCAGTGTACAAGAATAAAGGGGACATTCACAACTGTGGGCAGTACAGAGGTACTGAACTTCTGTCAAATTGCATGAAATTTATGGGGAGGGTGAGTGATAAATTAATATGCAGAGAAGCAGAGAGTAAGATGGGAGTTGAGCAGTCTGAACACAGATTAGGATGCTACACAAGCAAATTGATATTTTGCAGTGAGACAGATAGCTGAGAAGAAGCTAGAGATGAGGAAATAGTGAC
Organism: Protopterus annectens; assembly: GCF_019279795.1. Lineage (NCBI taxonomy): Eukaryota > Metazoa > Chordata > Ceratodontiformes > Protopteridae > Protopterus > Protopterus annectens. The sequence continues at coordinate 808,650,313 of NC_056751.1, read as the reverse complement.
AACTGGGCATTCTTAGACTTAGAGAAAGCATGAGACCAGGGTCCTGAGAAAGCTGATATGAGCAGTCCTGTGATAGTTCAAAGTCCCAGAAACACTGGAAGAATTAGTGCAGGCTATGTATGAGGATCCAATGGCACAAATAGGACAGTGCTCAGTTTCACAGAGGGTTTTGCCAGTAGGAGTAGGGTGCATCAGGGATCAGCTCTGAGCCCACTGCTGTTCATACTTTGATGGACTACATTAGCACACAGGTTGGAGGGGCATAGTTACAGGCCATTGATGCATTGGTGGATGAGTGGCTTTAGGTCAAATATTTAATGTTGTGGTTGCTCTCAATGCAATCTGATGTACTGTGTACACTGTGGTGCACTCTTTAGGATTTTCCCCCTTTTCTCCATTGTGAATGACAGTGACATTGGTATATATAATTTAGGGGGTAAGGAGGGTGGACATCCTCACATAGAGGAATCGGAGGCTTGTCCTTTTGCAAAAAAAGATGTGTGTAGACAACATTGCTTTACAAGCAGACTCTGAACAATAACTTCAGTAAATGTTAGTGGAATGGAATGCAAAACTGAAGGCGCACGGGATGAAATTGAATACAAACAAAGGCAGTTGCCTTGGCAGCAAATGGAAAAAATCAGAAGAAGCTGAAAACTAGGATACAAGGGGAAAATGGTGAACAGGTTAACAACTTCAAGTATCTGGGAGGGATCCATACCTCTCACCTTTTACCTCGACAGTTACAGACAAAGCAAAAATAATTAGGGAAAAGACCTCATATTAGTGATACTTTTTAAATGCTGGTCTTGTTAACTTACAACTTCCCAAAATACTTTATAATTTTAAGAGGGGTACAGCAAAAGTTTACAGAAGAATTGGGGACATCCCTGCATAATTTTGATGCTTTGGAAGGGTGGTTGAGAAGAAGAGAAGCCTGAATGAAGAGGTCAAATCTGGAATCAGAGGGGCTGCAACCAACTGATACAGTGTGTCAGGGGGTAGTGCATGACAGAGGAATGCCAAAGAAGATGAAAAGTAAGGCACACCAAACAGTACTATGACCAGTACTTCTTTATGCTGCTGAAACCTGGGTAGGGAAAGTAGTAGAGCACTTGAGAAAGCTAGAAGTGATGCCTGTGACAGATGGTAGGATGTATACTCTGAGACAAATGAAGAAATGATTTCATCAGAACAGAAGCCAAAGTAGCTCTAGTTGCAGTTAAGGTCAAACAGAACAGATTGCTTGATTTGAGCACATGTACAGAAAAGCAGAATATGATTTAGTGAAGACGATATGGGAGAGACAGGAAAAAGGTAAGGAAAAATGAAAATATCCATTAAAGATTAAATGGATTGCATGAGAGAAGGCCTGCAAAAGTCAGAGGTGGCGGCAGTTGAATTGACACTCTGACCCCATGTAGAAAATGAGAAAATTGAGATTGGCAATGATGATGATGACGACTCATGTCTGTTTCACTGCTGAGCTACCTTGGTGGTCTCAGTACTGCACACATGCAGACTAATTGACACCCCCATTTCCTATCCACCTGTCCCTCCATATGTTCATAATATAGTAATCCCTTTCACAAATACTTCAATGAACACCCTCGTTTTAAGGATGTCATCACATTGACAAGCTTCTACTTAAATCTACTTAACATGCTAACTACCTGCAAGTCGAGGGAGACAGAGAGACTTCACACCTGTAACACTGACCTAAACCATACTACATATACCAGTTCAAGTACCTTACGAAAATTACAACTTCACCCAAATTCAGATTTTTACATAACTAGTCTTAAAATCATTCAGTCTTTAACAATACCACTTAATTCACTAAAGACATCACAAATTATGGGCAGCTTCAACTGACAGCAGCTACTGCAGCTCAATACAATATACCAACCTCCAATACGCAATTATTTACATCTGTTTACTAAAATCCTCATACCACAGGACTGTTGCTCTTTTCCTACTTAACTTTTACTATGCCTAAACACAATTAATTATTCCACAAATCCCCCACATAGTACCAACCACCAACTGATATTTTTCTATCTTACTCAGTTAAGTCCACTCACTTCATGATTGTTACACTCATCCCCCCAGCGTTTTTTTTCCCAGCATCTTTATTAAATTTCCACGTATAGCAAAGGCAATCTTACATTTATATAAATGAAAAACATACAAAATTATATCACTTTAGTTACAAACAGTTTACATCACAGACACCATTGAAACAACTGTAGTTGTAAACATTATAAATTACTTATAAACCTTCCAGTCATTGTCAGTTAAATTATATAGCTCATTCAAATGCTGCCTCTTAAACCTCATTCCTGCTCTGCATATACTGTTCCCACAATTCCCATTTTTTCTGTGTAGTTTGCTCTTTCCCTTTTCTAAAGATCCCAATTCCAGTTGTTTTATCTCTATTACTATATTTACTACTAGTAATGTTGGTCTAGAATTTGATTTCCATTTTCTAGTAATTGATTTTTTGGCAGCCACCATAATTAAACTCAGCAAGCCTTTACTATGGGCAATTCCAATTCTATAGCATAACTCAAAAAGATCATCTCCCCAGTCAGTCCAATCTGCTCACCCAGCATCTCGGACAGCGTGGTCCACAGAGAATCCCAAAAGTCTGCCAGCTCATCACACCTGCAAAAAAATATGTTCCTAGCTACTTCTTTCTTGCCTGCCATACCTCCAACATTTGCTGTCTACCTTCTACTTGGGTATAAAAATACCTATGTAAACATTTCCAAGCAAAGATCCTAAATCTTCTAGATTTTGTTGCATATTTGGGAGATATACATATATCCACCCATTGTCTCTTTGTGAATTGCTTATCCAGTCTCTCTTCCCAATCCTTTCTAAGCTCCTCTGGTTGAGTCTTATAATTATCATGCAGTATTTTATATGCTTTGCTAATTATTCCTTTTTTAATTGCTGCTTCTGTTCTAGATTCTATTAAAAACTCTGCCAGTGCTGGTCTTTCATTTAGGAGCCCCTATTTCTTTCTCATTGCCTGTACTCTGATATCAATCCTTGATAGGGAAGGCATTCTCTAACCTGCAGTTCAAATACATTTTTGGCCTCTTCCCATTCTATTACCTTTCCCTTTCTAGTTATTTCCTCCCAATACCTTGGTTCCTTTGCCAGTTTTCTTTAATAAATTCCAGCCCCTCTTGCTTATTATCTGTATCCCTGACCACAGTCAGCCCTATTGGCAAAATCTCTTTTCTCCATTCTTGTGCTGGTTTTGTTCTTAGAATACTTCCTGCTATTTTATGAATATAATACTCTGTATGATTTTGGTTGTTCTCCTTAAGAGTCTGCATCCAAAATCCCAATCTCTCGCTATTTTTTGAGCTTCCTCCCTGCGTCAGCATCATCCCTTTCCACTTTGAATTATAGTTTTCTGCCTGTGCTTTGTAGAAGAGCCTTAACTGTCTTGCTGTAAAATACCCCCTCAAATTAGGTAATCCTAGTCCACCTTGTTCTATTGGTAGAATCAGTTTATCCCACTTGACCCTTGCTGTCTTCCCTTCCCAGATAAAATCCTTCAACTCTTTTTTAATTGCTATCCACAACTTCTCCGGTTGATAAAAGTACGCCTGACCTGTCTATAAGACTAAAGGGACTAAATACATTTTAATGGCTTGCATTTTAGTATCCATATCCATATAACAAAACTTCCAGTTTCTCAATTTTTGTATTATCCTCTGTTTAGTCTCTTCCCACATATCCTTAGCTACCACCGCAGATTCATTTTTAATCCATATTCCTAAATACTTCATTTTATTATGTCCCCATAAATATGGATATTGTTGGCTTGTAGTTATCAGGCTGAAGATGGTAATTCATTACTGAAACTAAGCAGAAATTTCTTAAGATTCCAAAACCAGGATAAGTTATTTCTTACACTTATTTCATTGAATTGCACTTCTGTAACGCTTACAATTGTGCTATACGGTTAATCTACTATATTTTGCACTGTTATAAAGATATTTTTACAGTTTCACTGCATTTATGTACTGTTTCATACTGTTTTAACTGTATTTTTCATTGCTAGATATTGTTTCATTACTCTAATTGCATGTTTACTGAATTACTTAACTGTAAACTGCTTTTTCATACTGAGAGTTGTATTTTCTGTTTGTGAGTGCTCTATCCGTGCTTTTCTGTGCATTTTTGATTTTTTGAGGTTTCTGTGTTCTAGTCTAGTCTGTTTGCAGTTAAAAGCATTCTCTAGAGTCTGCTTGCTCCTTGATCTGTTTAAAACTTTTATTTAGTGGCTACAGCTAGTAGCTATAAATAGTTTCCAACCCCCCTATTGTTGTGGTGTTCTTATACTTGGTGGCTTTGCAGTTGCCCGCCCATACTGTATATTTGATCTGTGACACTCCTCCCAGTCTAGTGTCATTAGTTCATTCAGTCTAATAGAGAACATTTGTGCCACTCAGATCCTTAACCTTGAATTAACTTCTGTTCCAGCTTTCTCCATTTCCACTTCACTGAAAAAAAATTCTAAGCTTGTTTCCCCCCTTTCCTGTAACAAGTCTAGTCCAGATAGAGATTTGCTGTATCCAGGACTGTTTGAAAGCTCCTGAGCCCCCCCCCCCCGCTTAACAAGGGTTAAACTATTCCTGGCGCCGTAAAGTCTGTTCTTCAAATTTTCCCTTGCAACTAACCAGTTTTTAGTTTTAGCACTCAAATCTGTTTCTTTGAGCTCAGCACTTGTTCAGAACTCAATGTAAGCACTAAATAAGCTACAAATTAACACTCAACTTTCCTCACTTGTCGATAGGAAAACAGTTTTTAGTACCTATCCAGGCATGTCTAAAGGTCAGCTCCTGGTGTTTTCTCCTGTCTACCTGATGAATCTGGGCATCTTGGGGCAATGCAGCAATTGCCTCATGTACACAGACAACCCTCTCCTCCTACCACCCAACATTGCAACCTGTGAGAGATGCACTTATATAGCCAAACTGGAAGCAAAGCTCTCTTCACCAAAGACTGGACTAGACAGTCAAGAGGAGAAGGTAAACACTTGCACAACACCACACTCATCACATAGCCCCTCAAAACCTACACCACACACATAGAAGCACAAAACACACGCCTACATTCACAGAGGCTCTTAATAAAAATCTGCACAAACAATCGAGACCTCCAAAGCAGAATTTCAAGCAACCTCCACCCCCCCAACACAACCCAAATGACACATAGCCCACAAACTCAGTGTGCCACTTATATACAGCCCATAAGGCATAACATACCCAACACTCTAGTCATAGGTGACTCTATAGTCAGGCACACTGAGGTTCCACTCACCAGGCTAAACAAGGAAAAAATTACTGTCAGCTACCTGTTGGGTGCCAGGATCCACCACATAACACACACACTCAGGTCACTCCACAACAAGTACAAATATGACTCTGTCATTGTCCATGTTGGTGTGAATGACCTAGATATACCTCCCTGGACTACATGAAAAGAGACATGGAGGAGCTCTCCGATCTTGTAGCCCAGGCAGGTATGACCCTAGCCCTGAGTAGCATCCTGCCATCACCCAGAATAATACCACAGTACAAGGACAAAATTATTGACTTTAACAATTGGCTAAGCTTCTGGTGTCATTCTAAGGGAATCCAGTATCTGTCTGCCTGGGATGACATGATCAACAGACCACGATGATTTGCTAGAGATGGCCTGCACCTGTCACCCTTGGGATTCTGGATACTGGCAAAGGCTCTTGCCACCCCTATAGTGCCTTTTTTAGACAAGGTTCAAATGACAAATTCACCACCATAACAGGTACAAGCAAGCAAAATCTGAGGGTAATGCTATTCAATGCTAGAAGTCTAAACCTCAAAATGCACTCACTCGAGGCACTCCTTAAAATGGAGAACATCGACATCTGTGCAGTGACAGAGACCTGGTTCAAAGCTCCAGAGAGCACCCCTGCATTACCAGGCTATAATTCATACCACACCTTTTGGCCACCTAACCCGGACCAAAACACTAAAGGTGGAGGCGTGTCCATATTCATTAAGGATATCCACACCTCCAAGCTAGTTGCTCAGCATAATGCATCCGAGATTATCAAACTTCAACTAACTCTGGGCAAGACCGCAATCCAGATTGTAGCTTGCTACAGACCCCCCACCATGCCCCAGGATTCCCACTCCTCTTTTCTTGATACACTAGAAAATATTAGGGTACAACCCAACACCCTAATAATGGGTGATTTCAACTACCCCACTATTAACTGGGAAAACTACTCTTGTACCAACTCTTTTGCTAAATGTTTTCTGGAATTCATAAATTCCAACGCCTTGGCTCAACTTATCCACACCCCAACCAGGGGCAGCAATATCCTAGACCTGGTCATCACCATCATGGGCGACCGGTGTTCCGCACCAGAGGTCAATTCCTTGTTGCTCAGATCCGACCACAAGCTAATTACCCTAGACATCCACATTCCGCCCCCACCCCCTATTAGGGAAACAACAATAAAAAATGTCTCCAAAGACAACTTCACTCTTCTTAAGACAGAAGTGGCAAACTTCACGACACCCATGCAGATGGACAATAGAGGTATGACTGCTGAATCCTACACAAATGCACTTTATAAGCACTTACACGAGTACATGGATCATGCTATCCCTAACAGAACCAAGATGCTATCCTCAAAAAAAAAGGAAGCCAATCTGGTGGTCTTCTTCCATAAACAAACTCTACAACAGAAGAAAGAAACTGTTGCAAAAAAGAGTAAAATCCCATGATTGGAGGAACTCCCTGGTCAGCCTCAGTAAAAAGCTGAGATCCCTTATAAAATCCTCCAAAGCTAGTTATGAAAACAAAATTTCCACTGATTCTAAACACAACCACAAAGCATTCTATAGCTATGTCAAGAATCTCAATGGCAACACTCAGATCTGCTCTGAGTTACAGCACAATGGCACTAAATATACAGAACCAACTGATAATGCCAACATCCTGGCAGATAGGTTCAGTGCTAACTTTACCCCCCTCTCACCCCCTAAAGGGCTCATCTCTATACCATTAGAATGCAAAGTTCCTGTAATCACGGCTGCACAGGTAAAAACCTCACTCTCCAAAGCCAAGAACACAGCATCCATGGGACCTGACAACATCCCAAGCTGCCTTCTACATGAGCTACAGAATGAACTGGCACCCCACCTAAGTATCATGTTCAGTCATGGCCTCACCTTAGGCTTTGTGCCCATTGAATGGCACACCGCGACGGTTATCCCACTCCACAAAGGGGGAGCCATGACAGACCCCAGAGACTACCACCCCATTAGCCTGACGAGGCTGGTCTGCAAGGCCATGGAACGTATCATCGTGAAACTCATAAACAAAGACATTGGAGATCTCCATACTCTGGACCCCACACAGTTCAGGTTTGTAAAAGGCAGATCATGTCTCCTAAACCTGATAGACTTCTTTGAAGCAGTCACCAAAGCCATAGATGAGGGTATGGTGGTTCACACAGCCTATCTAGATCTCGCCAAGGCGTTCAACACCACCCCCCACTCTGGAATTATGGATAAACTCACTAAACTAGGTATAAATCCCTACATCACAAGATGGGTTGCCAACTGGCTTACTAACAGAACCCACACTGTGAAAGTAGCAGACTCCAAATCAGACTTCAGACCAGTGACAAGTGGAGCACCACAGGGTTCAGTCCTGGGTCCTCTCCTGTTTGGTATCTACTTCTCTGAAGTACAGGCTAACACAGAAGGTCTTTGGCTAACTAAGTTCGCAGATGACTGTAAACTAGGAGCCATAATCAAAACTCCTAATGATGTGGACATCCTGCAAAAGGGCCTCACTGCGACAGATGCCTTCTGTCAAAGCCATGGCCTCAAGCTCAATGCCAAAAAGTGCATTGTCATCCCCTTTGGTAAAAACTCTGTACCTATGAACTACCACATAGGTGGTAGTCTACTTAACACTGAAAGAGTGATGAGACCTTGGGACACAGGCGGACAGTAGTCTCTTCTTTGATAATCACATCGCCACAGTGGTCAGGAAATCCTTCTACGTGGCACACCTCATCACAAAAGGTTTCTCATCCAGAAAAAAAGATGTCATTGTTCCCCTCTACTCATCACTCATTAGACCCATTATAGAGTACAATGCCCCCTTTGGTATGTACCTCACAAGACATCTACAACAACTGGAACAGCTGCAGAAATACCTCACAAAGAGGATTACTGGCCTCAAACATATGCCCTATGCAGACCGTCCCAAAAAACTCCAGCTTTACTCAGTCACATATCGCCTACTCAGAGGCGATCTCTGCCTAACATACAAAGCTATGTCAAACCCAGAACTGTTGGACATGCTCCACTTAAAGAAATCCCAATCCCTCCGAGCTACACGCTCTAGGGACCTAAACCTTGTCACCACAATAAACAGAACATGCTGCAGGGATAGATTCCTGTCCCAGAGACTTCCCATACTCTGGAACAGATTATGTATCTATGTCAAACAGAGCTCCTCATTAGCATTCTTCAAGAAAAATCTTGATGACTGGATGGGAGATAAGAAATTCACCCTGGGGATCACGTCTGTGGCTCTGCTCGACAGGGGCACAGGAAAATAATTTTCTTGGGTGGCAAAAGCCAGGGTACCTTTTTGGCTAGGCTTATATAGGCCCTAGGGCCAATAGCCTAGTACCTACCTATGAACCTATGGACCAATTTGTGTGTGGGTACATAATTTACTGCTACTGCCTTTCTTTTAGCTTCATTAATTTTGTATCCTGAGAAGATTTGAAACTGCCTTAAAATGTTCCACAATGCTGTAATGTCTCTTTCTGGTTTTGTCATGTATAAAATAATATCTGCAAACAGAGCCAGCTTTTCCTTACTACCATACCAGTTATATCCTTGAATTTCTGAGTCCCTTATTTTCTTTGCCAGTGGTTCTGAATATAATACAAACAACAAAGGGGAAAAAGGACAACCCTACCTGGTTCCTCTATTCAAGCAGAAGTTATTGAAGAGGACCCTCCCACTTTAATTCGCACCTCCGATCCCTCATATATTCTTCTATTCAGTCTTATAATTGTATCAGGGAAAGCAAATACTTCCATTGCCCTGCTCATGAAGTCACAGTCTACTCTGTCAAATGCTTTCTCTGCATCAAGACCCACCAATAAAAGTGATACTTTCTTACGTTCTGCTTTTCTCTGGATCATCAGTGTTCTGTTAATATTGTCATGTTTGCTTCCTCTCCACAAAACCACACTGATCTATATCTATCAATTTTGGTATCACTTTTGCCATTCTTTTAGCAATTGTAGACATAAACACTTTCTAATCATGGTTTAGTATCGAAATGGGCCTGTATGAAGCTGGATCCAATGGATCTTTATCCTCTTTAGGTATTACCATTACCACCACCTTCTTCTAGAATGCTGGAACTTCTCCTCCTCTAAAAATACTGTTCAACAAAACCTTCCAGATCTTTATCAGTTTTTCCCTCTTAACTTCCAAACTTCCACAGGAATACCATCTGTTCCTGGAGAATTTCCTGTAGATTGGTTATACACAGCCATTTTTATCTCATCTCTTCCTATCCTGTTAGTAATTGAGCCTCATCTACCTCTAACTTTGGCATATTTAATTCTTCCATAATCATTTCCATTTGTACCTTTTCTTGATTTCCATATTTCTCCGCTTTATACAATTTTTCATAAAATTTCCAAAATATTTCTAATACTTCTACAGGGTCTCTTGTTATCTTCCTTGTTATAGGCTCCATAAGCTTGGTGACTGCCCTTTCCACTTTTTGTTGTCTGAGCTGTTGTGCTAAAGGTTATTATGCTCTAGAATTATTATCAAAAAACAGTTGCTTAACAGCACTCTTTCTAAACTCATGAATATTATCGAGGTAATCCCTAATTTTCTGTTTAGCATTCTGCAGTTGCTCCTTTACTTGTTCTCAGAGATTCCCCTATTTTGCAATACTTTCACATTTGTCAATCCCTCTAAATAATTCTTGTTATCGTTTAGCCATATCTCCCTTTCTTTTATTTCCAACCTAGTTTTAAGCTCCACTTTAATTTTATCCCACTCCTTAGCTATGTTTTCAGAAGACAAATCTGTCTTCTCTAGTAGCTCCTGAATTAATTCCACAACCCATTCCTTAAAAGTCCTGTTTTTTCAACAGGTAGGTGGGAAAGCACCAGTGTCTCATTTTCATTTCATTACCTTGCATTTTTATTTTAGTTATTATTGGTGCATGATCTGAAATAGTTATTGGGTGCGTTTCAAGACCTTCAATTAAGTGCACATGTTCCTGTGAGATATAAAATCTATCTAGCCTAGCCCAGTTTTTGTATCTTGGTGAGTAATATGTAAATTCACTCCGAACTCCTAGTACTGAATTCACATCTTCCATGCCAAACATTTTCATAAATTTCTTCAAACATCTACTCTCCCTTGTTATATTATCCTTTCTAGATCCCCCCAGACATATCTTCACTGTTACAAACCAAATTCAGTCTCCACCTATAAGTAATATTCATTGCTGAAAGCTAATTATTTCTCCCAGAGTTTTCTTAAGCTCCATTATAGCAGTTTTAAGGGGGATGTAAATGAATGCCAGCGTAATCCTCCTCCCTAGCCAGTATCCCCTTAGTACTATGTATCTTCCATTATTATCTTTTTTTCCCTCTTCTATCACTATTGGAGCTCCTCCTGGAATTAAAATAAGTACTCCTCTTTTCCTTTGCCCCGAATATTCCGCTGAATGACCATCCTGAAAACCTTTCTTTACCAAATTCACATGTTCAATTCTTTCTAGGTGTATCTCCTGTAGCATAGCTATTTGCCCTCAACATTCTCAGTATAGTTCACTACTCTATCTTTTTTTTTTCAATAATATTTCTTTATTGTTTTCCTTTTCATATCATTTTCCAAGAGTATATACAGGTGATAAAGCAACAATGTACATAAAACATATTTACACTGTTTACATGAATGCTTTCATAGTTTAATAGTATGAAAAGAAAAAGGATTGTTTTCTCCAGGGTTAATTCCAACAAAATAGTTTACTACTATGCAAGTATAATATTGAAAATTTGTTCCCAGCGTTTAAGGATATTAGCATTTATCTTTTGATTGTTTATTATGTATTTATGGGCTAAAATATGTTTTATCGTCAATATTCTAAAGTTCTTCCATGAGATTTTGGATGAGGTCATCCAGTTGGTAGCTATGTACAGCTTCATCAATAGGAAAATATTAATGAGGATGACTGTTTGATTTTTAGATAAATAATTTGGAAGGATGTGTAATATCGTAAATTCCCAGGTGAGCGTTGAAGATTGATAGCCCATTTTTTGCAGTTGTACTTTCAGGGAGTTCCATAGTTTGTATACAAATTTACAACTCCAGAACATATGTAAAAGGTCAGCAGTTTCATCTTTACAATGTGGGCAGGTTGGGGAGTTTCTAGGGTTAAATTTATGCAAGCTAAGGCGGGTGTAATAAGCATTGTTATATATCATGAGCTGGGTAAATGGAAAGCTTGTTCATTTGAAGGGATATGGATTTTACTGTTAAATTAATTGCTTGTGTTAATTTGTGGTTCTCCACACTTGGTATTTTTTCTTTCCAATAGTTAGAAATGAGTATGCATTCTTGAAATTTCAGGTCTTTCAACAGCTTGTAAGAGCATGTTATACATTTGTTACTTTGTAGAAGGGTTTTCCATAGTAATTCACATTTCAATAAATCATCTTTATTAAAGTTTAGATCTTGAATGTAGCTTAAACATAATTCTTTAATCTGTCTTAGAATCACTAAGTATGATTTAGGAAGGCCCAATTGTCTTTTTATTTCGTGAAAAGTGCAGTTTAAATATGGGTATAGTTCTTGTAGTGTTATATTGATTATAAGTGGGAATTTTCTTAAGTCTAGCATCTGATTATTAATTTTCAAGTTAGGGTTTTTGTGTATAGGTTGTAGAATCATCATAGGTTGAAGGAGATTTACTGACTTAAAAAGCTTTTGTGTTAGTGTTACGGAATTTTTAAGGGGTTCCATTAAATTATGTTTTTGATATTATTATTGTTTAAGAAAGGTAATGATTTGGGGTTTATATTTAGGCTTTCAGTATGTTTAAAACATAGTCCCACCCAATGTGGGGACCAAGTGTTTCCTAATGTATTGAAGTTTGCAATTCTTAAGATTCTATTGGCGTTTATGATTAAGTAGTAATTTTCAAAGTTTGATAAGTCTAATCCTCCTTTATTTCTTGTGGTCATCAATTTAACATATGAGATTCTACTTTTTTTTGGTTCCCATATGAATTTAGCTGATTCATTGTAGATTTGCTTGAAGAATTTCTTGGGTATTGATATTAGGGTAGATCTAAAAATATATAATAATCTGGGCAGGATATTCATTTTAATAACCGAGACTTTAGCTAGTGGTGGTAATTTCAGGTTCTTCCATCTCTTTAGATCTAGCATAATGTGATCCCATTTTTGTTTGATATTATTTAAATAAAAGTTTCTGTTGTCTGTAGAGAATGTAATACCTAAATATTTAATCCTTTCTTCAGTTTTTATTTGTCCTATCAATGGTAAAAGTGAGAAGGGTTTCAGGGTTTTTAAAGGGAAGATGCTGGTTTTCTTAAGGTTTATTTTATAGTTTGATATTAGTGTGAAGTCTTCAATAGCCGATAGTATTTTCTTGGTGTCTGTGGTTGGTGTTGAAGAGTATATGTTGAGATCATCAGCAAAAGCTGTTAGGAAAATTTTTGTGTTGTATATTATTGGGGCATTATGGTATATATTTTGTTTGTTGTTTAAAAATAGGGGTTCTAGATATAGATTAAACAATAGGGGGGATAAAGGGCATCCTTGACGAGTGCCATTTCTGATTTGAATTCTATTAGACCATATTTTATTAATATGTAGTGTTGTATAAGGGTTGTTATATAGTGTTTGCAGGATTTGAATAAATTTTTGGGGTATGTTAAAGTAGGGTAAAATTTGGAATAGAAATTTTATGTTCACCCTATCAAAGGCCTTGTGGGCATCTATAATGAGTGCATATAAATTTAGGTTATATTAATTAGCATATGAAATTAACGTGTGTAGAGTTAGTGTATTGTCGCTGGCTTGCCTGGATGTTAAAAAAACAGCTTGTTCATTAGAAATAATTATGTTCATTATTTTTTTCAGTCTATTAGCCAGAATAGATGTTAGGATTTTAGTATCAATATTGAGTAATGATATGGGTCTGTAGCTATCCGGGTTTTGAGGATCTGCCTTTTCTTTAAGAATGAAAATCGTTTTGGAAGCATTAAAGTGTATATCATTAATTTTATTATTTATTATATAGTTTAATATGTGAGATAGAATTTGGGCCGTGATATTATAGAATGTTTTATAAAACTCTGCTGTGAGGCCATCTGGGCTGAGAGATTTGTGTGGTTTTAATTTTTTGATTGTTGATACTATTTCCTCAATGGTTATTGGTTCTATTAATTCTTTTTGTAACTTCTCATTAATTTTCGGGAAGTTAAGTTTTTGTAGAAAGTCTCTGCTATTTTCATTTATGAGTAGGAAGTCTTGGTCTCCATAGATTTGAGAGTACATAACTTCAAAAATGTTAATATCACCAGTTTTTGTAAAATTCTTATTCTCATATGTTATTTCAGAAATTTGGGAGGATGATTTAGATTGGTTAATGATCCTTGCTAGTGTTCGTGACGGCGTTTGTACCTGGTTAGCATAGTTCGCAAGTTTTCTAGTTTCATGAAATGATAGGTTATTATTGTAAATCATAAAAAGGTCTTTCTGAGCTTTCAATAATTCTGTTTCAGTTTGCATATTGTAGTCTTTCATTAACTCCTGTTCCAATGTGTTAATTTTAGCCTCTAGTTGTTGTTCCTCTTTGAGTTGAATTATTTTATAATAAGAAGCTTTTTGAAGAAAAATACCTCTTATCTGAGCTTTTGTTGTTGCCCATTCAATATCAGGGGGGTGTTGTTTTTTGGATAAATTGACTAGGGATGTTTTAAGAATATCCTGTATTTCCTGGATTATTTCCTTTTTTTTAAAAGATTGGGGTTTAGGGACCAGTTGTATCCTCGGTTTAGTGTGTTATTTTTGGTGGTCTTGGTGATGTTTAAGGTAATTTTAGAGTGGTCAGACAAGTACCGTGTATGTATGGATACTGTGGGGTCTAGTTTGATTAGTGTTTCTGAAATTAGGAAAAAGTCAATCCTCGACCACATTTTATGGCAGACTAAAAAGTAAAGTTATTTGAGGTATTTGGGGCATCCCCATATTTGAAGGGATCGTATAGGTTAAAGTCATATTTAAGTTTGCTTAATGCTAAAACTGCTTGTTTGTTGCATGATCCATTTGGACTTGATTTATCCTGTTTTGGGTTCTGATATGAGTCCCAATCTCCTCCTATGATCAAGTAATGATTGTTGTATTGATTTAAGATGGGATATAGTAAAGCGAAGAAGGAGTGTTGGTTATTACAGGGTGCATAGATGTTTAAAAGTAGAATAGGTTTATCAAAATCGGGAGATGAAAGGATTACATAACACCATCTTCCATCATTATCTGATTTGGTTACTAAAATTTTGTCTTGGTATTGATTCTTAATGATTATAGCTACTCCTGCACTATTGGTTTTGCCTTCAGAGCTATTATATCCCTTATCCATTTTTTCCTTTTTATTTCTGACCATTGCTCAATAGTTAAATGTGTTTCTTGAATTAGTATGAAGTTTGCCTTAGCTTGCAAGACAAGGTGAAGAAACAGTTTTCTTTTTTTCATGTTCTGAAGCCCTTTGATGTTCCATGAGTCCAAATCCCACATTTATAGTACTTTTACTTTGTGTGAGTAAACTTTAGCTTTAAATAGATGTATTGGATTGTGTTTATTTCTTAACAAAAATATGTTATGAAAGCATTCTTTTATTCCCGTCCCCTCCCTGTGTCTATTCACTAATCTCCTGGACCAGGAATTTAACAGGGCCTGGCAAGTTTAAATTTTTGTATTTTTTTTGTATTATTAGTATAGAAATATCCTGTGTGTTAGTATTTAAAGTGTAACAAAATCTTAATGACCCTGTAAAACCTAAAACTATTTGCACAAAGCCTATCCCACTCATTCCCTAACAAACACTGCTTAATAACCCAAAACTCTTCTTATGAGGTTTAATATGACATGCTCAAGTTTGAAAAACCCATTTCTAATCAGACTTGAACTAAACTAATAGTAGGGAATCTCAATTTAAGAAATCTATCATTAACCGTATTTAAATGTTTATCAACTGTAGCTTGTTGACTCAAGCTTATTTTATTAACCATACTCAAAAAGCATACTAATTCCCCGTCTATTCTTAGAGTGTGAATGATTCTTCCTCCCCTAGAAAGGGGATTCTTATCTCTGGTTGTTTTGCTTAAGGGGAATAATCAGTAATGAGGTTCAGATGGTCCAAGGTTCATTGATCTCGCCAGTTTTACTACCTATGCCCTGAATTATTTAAATTTTTAGTGGCAATGAGCTATGTAGGTCTTGACGAGACTTCTCTCTAACACACAGTCAATATTCAACAACTATTTTCATATTAATCCTTCTTAATCTGATACGTCCTGGAGAAAGCATTGTAGTTGTATATCAGTTAGAACTTACACAACTATATGATTAGAGACACCAGTAGTTTAGCAGTCATTTAAAGGTCAATTCAAGTAGGTTTATACA
Organism: Protopterus annectens; assembly: GCF_019279795.1. Classification (NCBI taxonomy): domain Eukaryota; kingdom Metazoa; phylum Chordata; order Ceratodontiformes; family Protopteridae; genus Protopterus; species Protopterus annectens. The sequence continues at coordinate 808,634,520 of NC_056751.1, read as the reverse complement.
ACAGATATTCAATAACCATGATAGACAAAAATGTAAGTCCTTCTGTAAGGTTTTACTGATCCTTTAGTGACATATTTCAGAAAGGAGGGTGTATAGGTATTAGTTCAGTCTTATTACCCAAGAAATCTTAAGATTATATGTAGGTAAATAATCAGTTTAAGATTGTAGTCTATCTACAATTATCATTCTCTATATTATTGTATCATTGTATAGGATTGGATAGAAATAGGAGGGAGTTAGGTGTCTTATTACGGTTAATGTACCATCTATTAAATACAAGAGTGAGGGGTCTTAATCCTTATTGAAGGCTATAATAGCACTACATAGATTTGTATATATGTTTCTTTATCCCCCAAGCTATACGAACTTATTCTTCATTAAATTTCAAATCCAAAATGCAATTCGATCCAAAAGAATTTAAGTGACCTGCTTCTAGATACAGTGAGGCATAGTAGCTTTAACTCAATAGAGTAGCTTGAGGAGTGTTTATTCAAAGCATTAATCTTTGCATATGATGCCTATTTGTAATTTTGTGCAACTAAGTTTGAATAAGTCTTCTATATGGTACCCCCTGTAGCAAGATTTAAAGCTGAAACTTTAGATGTCCTTTATACACTTTTAGTGATATCATCTTTTGCAGTATTATATTTTCATTCAGTATTAATTTATCTGGGTCACTACTTAGAAATATTGTCTGAGTAGGTAAATTAAATTCTTAACATAAAAGTGACATAATAGAGCCTCTTGCAGATTAGAGGTCTCAGCATCAGTGAGTATGCTATTGCTAGTGTCGGAGTCAACTAGTTTTTCAGTTTGAAACCAGTTTGTTCCTGTGCAGGGGCCAATACTTTCTCTAAGCTACCTCATTAAGTCTGAGCCAAAGTCCAACAAGGACACAACAATCTGCATTAAGCTTAATATGAATGATAGCAATAAATTATGTAGTATTCAGAGATGAGTATTTATACTGTAATAGCTCATCAGGACAACAATTCTATCCATAACCAGGAGAAGCTATTGAACTAATGTAATTCAAATACTGAATTTACCAAAATATGAAGCTCTAAATAAGCATTTAAAACCAGAGTAATACACATCCACGATTAAAGCAGTGCACTTGTCGACAAAAGCAGTAAATGAAAACAGAACATAATCGTAGCTGCAGGTTGGGCAAAAAATATTTTGCATGGAAAGATCTCAGAATGAGCTGGCTAAACCAATGTGCAGGAATTAAATAGAGTATGACACAGTAAAAACAAATGTATTTAATTTCAGAGTGTAAGAGAAGGTAAAATTAAATGTACTTAATTTGAAACTATGGAAGGAAATGAGAGGAAAGATTCTTGACTACAGTTGTTATAAAAGCATCAATACCCAAGAAAGTGAAGCATTCTGAAAATGATACATAAATAGTATCCTAAACAGGGCATGTAGGCTCATATGCATTGAAAACTTGAAGAATAATATTATTAATCTAAAATAAAAACAATTAAGATGCTATTATTCATATTGGCCACAATTTGTGCTGTAATGCTTTACTTGAATGGCATAGGATTGCAGTCCTGTTTCTGACTAGAAATAATGCTAGGGGGAATTCCAGATTTTCTGTATCTCTCCTTTATGTATCATAGTAGTTATAGTAAACCAATATGTTGCATAACTGTCCTCACTCATTATAGGTTATGTCAGTACAGCTGCTAGAAACATTAATGTACTTGACAGAAAAAGACCCTGAAGGCCAGCGAGTTTCCTTTGACCTACCTATGCAATGCGGCGTGTTAAGAAACAAGTGCCCTTTTTGCAGTTTGTAAGTCTCTTTGTGTTACTGTAGTGGACTTGAGTTGCAATATCTAAGCAGCCATTAATAACTGACTAAACATTAAATTACTTTTGTTTTTTTTACTTTATTTTTGATTGCAGTTTCTTTGGACTATTCTCCGAGTTTCTGGCTAGCTAAGCCGATTGCTTAGCTTCTCAAAGGGGGACTCTGGTTACAGATGGACTTCCGGAAGTGCCACCTCCTGAAAACGATCTCCACATCCGCAGAACGACTTTCGGTTCCTCCCGTGGGAAAGTAGGAGGGACGAACATGTTGTGTATATCCTGTTGAAGCTCTTGTGGCTCGCAAAGGTCACGCCACTCCAAAAGTGAGGCCGAGGGCAAGGCAAAAGCAAAACATAGCTAAAATAAGTCCTTGACTTGTGTTATAGCATGGACCCGACCTCGGAGGATCAGTGCTCGAAATCGGAGGATGTGGCTGGTTGTCAATGGTGGGAATTCTTTTAAATACAGTCATGAAGGTAGATTTTGCTTCTTTAATGTCAGCGATTGAATATTTGACTCCATCCATAGAAAATATTAGTGTATTTGGATACTTCATTTGGAATTTCAGTTTTTTTTTTATCAGAAACTTGCAATAAGGGGATAGAGCTGTATAGCTTGTCTAATTTGTAGGGGTAAGTCCTGAGCAAGTGAGATTCTGTTGTTGTTCCATACTAAAGACCCCCCATTTGTCTTTGCAGATATTAATATTTTATTGATATCTTGAAAGTTAAGGAGTTTAGATTAAACAGGTCTTGGATACTTTGATGATTGAGATTCTCTCAAGGCTCTGTGTGCCCTCTCAATTGTTATTTGGTAAGCTGTTTTTTGGTCTTTAAGAAGTGTTGTAAATATTTGGATAATAGAAGGGATCAGTTCATTGTGCTGAATGTTTTCTGGCAAGCCTCTAATGATTATGTTATTCCTTCTGGATCTTGCCTCAAGATCAATAATTTTTGCTTGCATGGTTTGTAATTCAGCTTCATGTGAGTCAGATTTTTTGGATAGACGAGCTATTTTTCCTCATTCTCTGTGATTTTAACTTCAGATTTGTCCATTCTTTCCAAGATTTGGTTGAAGGAAGTTCCAAATGAATGCAATTGAGTAGACAGCTCTTTTATTGCCTCTTGGATAGGTAGGAGGGCTGCTTTTATATCATCCATATTTGCCAGTTGATCTGCTTTACTTTTAACTCCTGATTTTGCAGTGTCTTGTTGCTTTGTTATTTTCTGCCTTTTAGAGTTGAAATATTTCTCCGGTGATAGTAATTCTGATAGTTTAGTTTTTGTTGTTGTAGTATCCATATTTTTATCTTCTTTTGACATTTTGTGAAAGTAGAGCGTCTTGTTTTATAGATACAGTGAGTGTGAAGACTGGCCTGAGCACACGGCTTCTTTTCCTTGTCTCTTCTCTCAGCTCCAGTTAATCTGTTAGAATCTTGATAGATTGCCTGGACTTTTAGATTTATTTTCTCTTCTCTGAGTTTCTGGATGGCGAATAGTGTTGTTAGCTCAGGATATTGTTTAACGTAGGTCCCGGGATTACCTCTGGGTTGAGTTTATTCCATAAGGATTGAAGAGCTATAGATTAGCAGTGTTTACAGAACAGCGGCCATCTTTGAAAAACACTACTCTATCTTTTTTATTGTTATCTGTAAGACCATTCAGATTGAAAGACATTACAGAAAGCATCATTTTCTTATATAGTTATTACTACCACCTTTTATATATAACTGCTCTTTTGCTGAATGTCTAGTTCCAACTTTTATGTTACATGTATATACTGTTTGGCAGGTTGGTCTTTTATGCAGTTGTCTCGTATCATATCCATTTGCGCCTGTGTCACATGTTATATAACTTTTTATTTTTTTGAAAGCCCTCAAACTGAACAAGCCTATGAACAATAACACACAAAACTATGTACATCTTCAAATATTGAAGTTTTTGCTTCCTAATAAAAACATAAGTTCTAAGTTGATAGCTACACAGACAGGCTAAAGTTAACCAAAAAGAAAGGTTAGTCATGCTAAGGTGCATGGTACAGCCTGTGCTATTAGTAAATGCTATTTATTTTTTTATATCTATATAACTCTCCCAGTTGAGAAAACACTTGAATGCTTTCAGTAAACACTTTCTCCAAGCCATTTTTCTTTGTCAAATTGTCTTCTAGTGACATGCAAACCAAAGTCTGAACTGCTAAGGGTACCTTGTTTATCAGAAAGAAAGACTTACAGTATTCAATGCTCTTTTTCATTTACATGCTTTGTTCTCTGGATAACGCCTGTGGTTTTTACCCAGTCATTTCCCTATGCAAGTATGGGAAAAAGCACACTGATTTTTATTGTCATACCCTCTTAACCAGACCCTTGTCCCCCTCCCCATCTCTTCCTCTCTTCATTCTTTTTTCATTGCAGTGCCTACATTTTTCAAAACTGGACAAAGAAAAAGAGAGAAGAAGGGTGAACAAGAAAAAACAAGAGCACCTGTTTATATTAGTATCCCTATTGCATTAAAAAATGGAGAGAACTTTACTTCAAGTCTAACTGGTTTTGTATTATCTTTAAATTATTTGATTGTTTAATTAATTTTGTTGTATATATGGTGTCTTTCTTTGAAGTTTATTCTGATGAAGTCTGTTTGAGATGAAAGTGACATTAAAGTTAGTTTTCACTAAAAGTGTGGTGGTTTACTTCCTGGTGGTTCCTGTTCTACCTGTGTGATGCATTTTTATTTTGAGTTTGGTTTTGCTACCCCATCTTCTGGTTATTTTTGCTTTATTGTCTTTAAAACTGTCACATCTGGGCAAACCCCTGATTGTTTTCAGGAAACATTATGTCCTAGCTAGTTTCTCTGTTATTTTTTTTCTTCTTTTCCCTCACCCACTCTCCTTCCACCAGACTGTCTCCAGTTTCTCTTTACCAGATTGTGTCCATGGAAATGTACTGCTGAAATGCTACTTAGTGTACATATTTGCAAGTGCTAGAAAAACAGCCTTATAATATTCAATTTTCTTTTTTCATTTACTTGTTCTCTGTTTTAAAACTAAGGTCCTTAATCAGCCCTTTTCTCATGCAAGAATGAAAAAAGCACATCAATTTGAACGCTGTCATGCCCCCTTAACTAGGACCCCCCCTTTTTTGTTATTATATTGCCAAGGTTTCTCAAAACTGCAAAAGAAGAAAAAGAGAACACCTGTTTACAATCCCCATTACACTCAAAAATAGCATGCAAAAAAACATGCAACTCAGATACAATACAATTAAGAAAGGAAGGTGTTTTCTTTACTTACAGTTAGCATTCTCCCCTCTCTTCTCCTCCCCAAAGCATTTTTCCCAACATCAATGACATGAAGTAGGGAATATTCTTGAGCTCCCTACTCAGCAAACAAATTTTGAAGAAGTCCAATTTTCCAGATTTCCTTGTGCTGTCATATTTCACAAATAAAATGAATGCTTTGTAATCCCACATCAAGTTACTGATTATATTACTGTTCTTCTTCATCACCCATATCCTGTCTCTGCTTCATTTCTAATGCGGTCTTGATTTTTATGGTCAACTGTCATGCTCCCTTCCTTCTCTCCAACAATTTCCGTTGAAATACTGGAAAAGGTTTCACAGGTGTAGTCTCTCAATGGTCTTTATTACCAGAGGAGCGAGAAGCTGAATCTCCTTCTGTTTTACAGCTCAGTTTTTGTTGGGCAAACTTCTGTATTTCCTCCTTAGCATGCACTTCATCAAAAAATTATTTTGTCCCTCCAGGGAAGAATACTTTGAAGATAGCAGGATATAGCAGTTTGAATCTCACACCTGCGTCTCTGCATTCTCTGAATAGAGGGATGAATTTACTTCTGCTTTGCCTGGTGTACAGTGAGTAATCATTCTCCACAAACAAACAACATATTACTACTAAGAACCACGAACTACTGAATAGCCAAAAGCGAAAAGCCACCAAACGGATGTAAAATATAAATTTATTTGAACCAACGAACTTCAAAATGAACAGACTTTAAAAGTAACAATCAAATAACTTCAACTACACAAATGATAAAGAATAAGCGCTTTCATTTAAAAGGTTTTAAACTTCATCAGACAATCAATTAAATTCCATCACTTCCTTTTATAATCTTCTCTTTTTTCAAAAAATCCCGCTCACATGACTCATACAAACTGAGCATGCCCAGTAATATAAAAATGACTGTTTGAAAATATTTTGACTTTCCTCGTGTATATATAATTGCAAATTTCTATATTGCATAAATACTTTATATGAGAATTTACCAATATATGGGAGAACTGATAACAAGAATATATGATAAAAATATTTAATATTAAAAAATAAAATAAAGTAGTTTCCATAACAAATTTCATTGTAATATTAACATTATTATACGGAAAATACTATAATATTAACCATTCAATATAATTTAAATGAAATTTAAAATGTTTAAGTAAATAATATTATTCTATAATAAACATACAAATAGTAAAAATAAAAATGAAAATAGAGATAACTTATGATATCAGCCTACTTGGAAATAGAAAAACATTTAGAATACACCACTATATAAATTATAGTTTAAAACCTTATTAAATTATCAAATAAAATAAATTTATATGTTCGTATTATTTTTAAAATCTTTATATATATATATATATATATATATATATATATATATGTATAAAATCTTTATTTAAAAACGTTTTCGACATGCAATATTAATCCATAGAAAATATTAAAAATATATATATATATGTATGTTATATTATATATATATATATATATATATATATATATATATATATATACCCAACGATCTCCATTAATGTTCTTCCCTATCTAAAAAATCTCCACCTATACCAATAAATAATATATATACTATTATTAATGAACTAAATTTAAACCACATTATTTAAAGGAATTATTTATTTAAAAACATTTTTTTATTCATCCTAATGTGCTTATATGTAGGATCTAATATTAAATATATATGTTTATTTTTAAATATATAAATAAATATATAATATAATAAATATTTATTTATTTATTTATTTATTTATTTATTTAATGTTCTTCCCTATCTAAAAAATCTCCACCTAAACCAATAAATAATATATATACTATTATTAATGAACTAAATTTAAACCACATTATTTAAAGGAATTATTTATTTAAAAACATTTTTTATTCATCCTAATGTGCTTATATGTAGGATCGAATATCAAATATATAAGTTTATTTTTAAATATATAAATAAATATATAATATAATAAATATTTAAAATTATATAAAATTATATCTAAAATTAATACTCAAAAAACATTATTTTAATCTTTAACTTTCTTTCTATTTAGTGCCATTAATTTGAGTATTGGTGCTATAGTACTTCTTTCATTTATACCAGGCCATGTGTCTGCTTGTAGTTTAATTTGCCATTGTAATTCTCTTTGTTCGAGTATTAAACCCCAAGGGGTTTTGTCTTTTATCTCCACATGGTCTATGATTATAAAATGAAACTGATGATTATTATACTCGTTAATATGTTTTGCTAAAGCGTTATTCGCTTTATTTTTCTTAATTGCATATTCGTGTTCATAAATTCTTTGAGATAAAGCTCTCTCTGTTTTGCCTATATAATATGAGGCACACGAATCACACATGGCGAAATAAACTACAGCTTTTGATCTACAGTTATATTTATTTTTTAAAAAATATTTTTTATTTCTTAAATAGAAAAACTGTCCTACTTTAATTTTATGGCACCAGTTACAAGCAACCACACTTATGCATTCCATTTATTACCTTATTATTATTTATATTTTGGGTATTTGATCTTAATAAGTCTTTAAAACTTTTCCCTTTTCTATATACAATTTTAGGGAAATTGTCTATATATTTCTTACACTGAAGATCATTCATTAAAATTGCCCAGCTATTCATAAATATTTCCCTTATTATTTGATATTCCTGCGAAAAAGTAATAACCGATGCTTTTGTAAATTGATTTTCATTTTCATTTTGTAACATAGCCATAGGATTTATTATAGTTTCTACTTTAAAAATAGTTGTCATATTTTGATCTCCATTATCTATATTATTAGTATTCATATTATGCCCATTTAAAATTGGAAAAAAGTGACCATTTAGTCTTTTTTGTGTCACCTCAGTAATTAATTTGTCAATTAATACAGGTGGATAATTTTTATTTATAAACATACTTCGTAAGAAGTTACACTCTATTTGAAATTCAGCAAAGTTAGTAATCATTCGGGCAGCTCTTACCAATTACCCTTTATAACTGATTTTTTTTCTGATGTTCTGGGTGTGCACTACTATAATGGAGAAAACTATTAGAGTCTGATTCTTTTCTATGAATTAATGAAATATAAGTTTTATTTTCATAATCTTTAATTAAATTAATATCTAAATAATTAATACTATTATTACTCATATTCCATGTAAATTTAAAAAAAAGTTCACATGACGGTAAAATCAACAGTGCCTTTGAACATAGTGCATTTTTACATAGTAAACATAGTGAACGACAACCCGATCATCCGGGAGGGTGGGCAGAGCAGGGAACGCCAGCCATGGAAATGTCAACCTGCATCAATACATATCCGCGGGTCGGGATGATCGCCAGGCCACGGTACAGTAACGGGATATGTGCGTGTCATATCCATAGGATATGAGTGCGGAGGTACACACCGCCGCTGGCGATGCGGCCAACGTAGGTACTGTGTGCAACCGTCGGTGCGAAAGCGGCAATCATACCTGTCAAGTGTACGTCATTATGAGGAACGTACCTCATTTGGGGTCTAAAACAGTTCATGTTCCTCGCAGTTCCTCAAAGTTCCACATTGAAATAGTCTGTCACACATTCATTGTTAGGAATGTATTTAAATGAAATCCTGGTAAATAGAAATTAATCATAGTAATTCATTAAAGGTTCTTCTTTGTAAGTAAATCAGTATATTTTAACCATCCTATGACCTTCTTAGCTGAAGTTGTTAGTAAGCCATTGGTATGTGTTCCACAGTTTGCCCATTTGTTCCACATTATGAATGTGTGTGTTCCTCATTTTGGAAATGGAAGGTTGAGAGCTATGGCGGCAATATGTGTATGTGTGAGGTGAGGTTGTCGTGTGTTCCGCTGTGTGTGTGTAATGTGTGTGCCACTGTAAAATGTGTATGTAGGTGACATGTCACAGGTGGAGTGTAATAACATGCGAGGCATACAGTACAGGAACCATAGGCGTATGTACAGCAGTACCCACAAAGTAGTACTGACATCTCTTCAGTGGCTAGGCACGTGGCGACGTAAAATGATGCAAAGTGGAAATGTCCCAGAATGTACCACAGGACCATAGCCAACAGGAGATGCAAAGGACGCATGTACAAACCATGACCGTATGTATGGCGGCCATATGGTAGACTCAACACGATACGTCGGCAACGTTACACAGCATCAGGCATGTACGGCGAAAATACGAATGTGCTATCCCGGCACCGATCGTGGACACTTACAGTCCCGTAAATACCGCTGTGTGTTCCACGACCGTTAAGTAAGCAAGCGCCACGAATAGGAGGCTACCGGTAGCATACAGGCCGTCCCAAGTACAGGACCACAATCACCGTAACTATCAGTGACAAAATGCCAATGGATAGTAGGCATGGACGAACATCCGCAGATATATAACCGATGTGAAGGAGGAATACGTGCAGGAAGCACACATGCAGGCGATACCGACACCACACGACATCAACAAAACAAACATTCCCAGAACAACAGACAGGTAACCTGCAGCTCCCCAAGCAGGGATGGAGCACACACACAAGCATATCTTGTATGTATAAATGCAAGACCCACACCCGTACCCGTCACCCACATCCGCAGATATACCCCATCGCACATATCAAAGGGATAACAGCCAAAACCGTAGCAAAAACATACAGGTAGTCAATGACAGCGGCATACCCGCAACAAGCCGCGTGGGTAACACTAGCAGCAGCTGATGCATCCTTGCATCCGTTGTGTACAGGAATATAACAGCTATGTTACACATCTGAATGCACAACGCCATCGACAGATGCTGCCAGGACACGGACACCCACATGTCGAACAGAATACCATACCCAACACACACAATCCACGGCTAACACCACAGCGTAATGTACCTGACACCACACATAGCGTATGCAGTCACATAAACATGATACAATACATACCATCCCCACGAAGGTAGTGCAAATAACCAACGGCCACACGAGGAATGAACCATGGCCTAGTTTCGGGTAACGCATTTGAATGGAGGAGGATCACCAGTGATATGCGCATAACTACACACCGAGGAACAGCTATTGGCGTGATGAACCCACATGCCTCAGGTGACGACGAATAAAAGGAAGACTCCCTGGATATTCAAACCGTATGTTCATACCGAACACAAAGTGAATCGAAAGCAAGGAGTTAGAGGAAAATATTGACGAATACAGAAGCAAAGGCCGGAAAGGTATGTCGAACCCACGAGATGTACTGGTGTGTAACGCATGATACGTATGACTAATCTGCACTGTATGTGAACGATGTGTGTAAGTAAAGATACCTGTCCATCAGGCAGAGAGTGGTGAAAGGTGGTTATGTAATGCTAAGCCGCAGAGCATACCAACGACTGTGGACAACGTGTGCACAGCAGTGGGACAACATGTACACAGCCGTGATAACCCAAGGTCCGCCATAGGGATTCCAAACACAGAACAATGCCACCACCCACGCTGATGCTGTCAGTGGATATCGAACAATGAAGTGCCACAGCAGGGGATAGGACATGTATGTATAGTGTCACAGCACACATGTGCATGGGCATATACCGTCGATGTCATATGGAATGTGCGCACGACGTGCACGTATCCCTCGCAGTAGGGGTGACTATGTCAATTATGTGTAATGCAAAGCTGTCATGATGGATATGTTCAGAAATCATAGACAGTATCACAGGCATAGCATGCATGATGGAGGGATGGCCTAATGTTATGTACATAAACAGGATATGTATGGCCTGCACATATGGGACAGAGTAGTAGCAGAATAGGTACCCGAAATGGAGGGAACAGCAAGTAACCATGTCCAAACGTTCCGTAGCAGGTGCAGTGTGTGCAACAATGATGTCCGGCAGGGCCGTGTGTAAACACATGTGCAATGTACACAGTAGTGTAACCCCCCCCCATGGTAGTGTCCACTGAACGGCAGAGGTGGATGTCAACTGTATGTCTATACAATACTTCCGCTGTGGTGGTACCATGGGTCTGTGTCACCCTACCAGCAAGGGAGCTATCACATGACTAGTGACACAGTGTGTCCCTGTGGGATGTGCACAGGACCTATGTCCCACAGCACGGTGTGTGTCCAGTCTGTGGAGGTCACACAGACGCCCAGGCTGAGCAATGTGGCATGTGTGCACACATGCAGGAGTGCTCCTCCCACCCTGCCCACTGCAAACGCCATGTAGGAGTACTACATGCATCAGTAATGCGGAGAACATGGCCCATGGCAGAGTAGATGACACCCCTGTGTTAGTGGTATGCAGGTGAGTACAGATGTGTTACATGACTGTCATTTGCATATGTAAACTGTCTGAGCCGGGTAGACATCACGGCATGACTATACTGAGACATGTAAAGTTGTATCCATTGTGTAAGGTACACCACATATGTGTTATTGTAACACTGCCCGCGTGTACATGTGTGTATGGCACAGGTACAAGGGCACCCAATGTATCAGCTAGACATATGGTCCAGAAATGCGTGGCCCTGCACATGTGTACCCACGCCATAGTGGAATATGGCAACCACAGCACCATGTGGGGCATGTGTGTGTACAGCAACCATGTACAATGTGATATGCATGTATAGGGACAGTATCCATGTGATACACACTGCATGACTGTCACTATGCAAAGGTGATGTGTATGCACTATGTGTGATGTAACTGATGCAATGATATCTACATGATATATCTGCCACACTGACACCTGTATGGTTGTTAGCAATATGAGTAGGATGAGCTAGAATGCTGCCAGGTATGTAGATGTGGTATATGTAGGCATGGACAATACTCTGTGACAGCATGTAGTGTATGTAAGCAAATAGTGAGCATGAGGGGCCACATGACTGATGACTGTGCAATGTCACACGTACCTGACTTGTTGTAGTTAGCATGATATGCCTGCACCACTGTGTGACCTGTACAGGAGGCACATGGCGTAACATCCTGAGACATAGGGTACGATGTGATGCTGGATGTGTACATTGGCAATACCATAAAGTGGAATGGCGCTGAAGGGCAAAGAGTGGATAATGTCTGATTTGATACCCTCTGTACCACACCAACCACCCATGCAATGGTATGACAGGTGGCCAGCATGTGGATGTGGTGTGCTGTGGCGCACAGAAGCCCAACAAGGGTGCCAGTAAAGGCATGGAGGTCGTCAATGAGTGTGTGAAGCATGTATGTGAGGATGTGGCCCAGTGCCATACTGAATGTCCCAGTCATGGGTGTACAAATGCAGCCCCATACGTGCAATGCAGTACCACCCATGTGTAGTGTGATAGATGTGGTAGTGTGGTGGTCAGGGTACACAACGTACATGAATGGGCTAGCAGTCAATGCAGTGTGCTGCTGCAGAGACATGTAACAGCCAGGTTGGCGGGATACAACAACTACGGAGATCGGAGGTGACATTGGGACCGTGTTCTCGGACATAACGTGTGCATGGCAGTACTATGTATGTGTCCACAGGGTTAATACAATGTCCAGCCATGGATTGGAACCCTGTAGTGAGTGAGAGTGTGTATTGTTGGTAGGTACCCCATTGGCAGGCACGATGCCAGCAACATCTGTGTTGGCAATGCCTGCATGAGTGTTGTATGCTGCATTGAATGTGGATGTAGCCAAACAGCAGAGACATACCAGCACACTGCGTGAGGGCCCACACTGCAATGTATGGCAGTCATGTGTAGGTAGCTAGCTGTGGAGTATGTGATGCACCATGAGGACACACCATGACTGTCAAGTGACACACCACACACATGTGAACATAACTACCGTGCAACAGCCTGCACATGTGCCCATACAGCATGTGTGCATGGAACAGGAATACCACTGTGGCGTCTGTGAAAAGGCCAGTACCACCATGTCTCTGTGTGGAATAGCATGGTCCCTACCAGTGCGTAAATGTAGCGGAAGTGCACTGTGATATGTGTTGGCATAGTCATGTAGACTGTCCATCGTACGGGGTGCCATGCCATCAACTACCTCTGTCAGTGGATGTCGGTAGTACCGGCTGTAGAGCGTATGAACCATGCATGCTGCGATGGTCGTGTGTCTAGGGTGTGGCTAGCAGGGCTGAGAAGCATGGATGTTCAGCAAACAGAGGGGGGATGTGTGTAGGCATAGCACACAGACACATGGAGGTTTGGTGCATGCCGAGGGTAGTGTAGGTATGGTATGTGTCGTGTAATGTGTCACCCAGCTATGCGTACTGCATGGCCAAGCATGTGTGGGTACATGGGAGTCCATACTAGGGAAGTGCGTGTTGCTGTCAATACATAGCAGTAGCAACTGTCCTAGGTGCAATGTACAGTATGCCAACACGGCCAGCATGTAACCTGTGGTGTACAGTGTATTCACCGTTGCATGTCACAATGTGCGTAGCGGTCACAAACATGGGTATCTGAACATGGATTACCTATGATGCAATGTGTCTTGGGAATATACATTATGTGTGTAAATCACTGTGTGGTGTGGGAACCACCCACCCGTGTGTGTTGCAGTCCAGGTATGTGCCTGGGAGGTATGATCTGTGTACAATCTGGACTGGCAGGTGTGCCGTGTAGGGCATGGAGGCAGGTCCCAGGCACTGCAGATAAATGACATGCGTGCCGTACTGTGTGTGCAGTGCTTGTGTACAGCACAGTGGAGGGTGTAAGCATTGTCACACATCACTGCATGCTGTGCCTACCTGTGACAGCCCTGCTGGAGACAGACATGTGACACTGCTGCACAGGCAGCATAGCATGTGAAGATGTACATGTGGGCTGCACACCTTAGGCAGATGTCTACAGGTCATGTGTGCCACGGTAGTGTGGTTGAACACGACTATCAGACTGGACAAACACCACATGCCTGCATAAGTACAGTATGACCATAGTCAACAGTCCCAGTGACAGAGTAGGCCAATGTACAGTATCCCTGCGTGCAGACCACTGGCTACTGGACACCTGGCTAGACACACACCCGGAGGGTTAATTCACCATTGAGCCATCACATGTCCCAGTCCATGTGGGCCGTACAATGTCATCACAGGGTGGTCACAATAGCAGGTGGCAAGGCAGACACGGTGTACCAGGTGATGTGTCACGTGTGCATATGTCGAGTAGCACAGCCGTTCACATGTCTGCAACATACTGGTGCACGATGTATACTGTTACATGATGTATGGAACTGCACTGTCACCCACTACAGGGCCATCTGACACAGGTGTGTTGTGACAGGTGTAACCCATGTTTGCACAGGATACACACCGCTGTTGTAGGCAGCCATGCTGGTGGCTACCACTGATATATGCAGTGGTCATACAGACATACCGCACACAGTGTTCATGCAGGAATGTCCATTGTCGTGGACGATGTGCTGCTATGTGAATGTAGGTGTGTGTTGTGAATGTTACACATCCAGATGACACCATCTGGCGCAGTCATGGTTGTCAACACCATTACACACATCCACAGCAGTCAGAACCCAGTCCTGACAATGTGTGTCAGTCACCCTCGTACTGTGTGACATATGTGCACATGGCGGAACACCTCCCACTGTCATCTAAGATGGCTACATGATGGCCGGAATGTGCTGTGGAAATGTACAATGCTGGTAGCCCAATGAAGTACCTGGAATCACACACAGTACGCTATGGCAGCCATGTAAACCATGCACAACAATGACCGCCCAACAGACACAAACAATGCATTGACACGTGGAACATGTGCACATGACAACCCCCAATGAGGTATGTTGCACATATTGATGTACAATTGTCATCTATGGCCATAGCATGGATGCAGACGCACATACCCCACAGGTAGTACCATGTGATGTAGGTAGGGGGGCATTGCTCGTGTACATGTGACAGTAGCTGTACAGACACATGTCCTGCATAGCCATCATGTAGGGGTAGCTGTGGCATGTGACCGCTGGACATGCCCGTACAATTGACCATGTCCCACAGGAGATGTGTTATGTGTGTACCACATGTGATGTGCTGACAACAAGCTGTGACGGCTGCCGGTGTACCTGTGTGACATTGTCTGTGATGGGTGCAAAGGCATATAGTATCGTATTGCATGCCCACAAGCCCCACATAGGTGCATAGCCTGAACATACAATACAAGGAGTGTGTGGGATGATAGCAACCCACAGGAGGAGATGGGTATGGACGGCAGCCCACAACCACATGTGTGTGTATGGTGTTCACGTCCACGACACATGAGCATCTGAGAGGCTAATGTTACAGCTGTACAGGGTTGCATGCATATATGTTCAGCAACATCCCTGTGTGTCCCACCACTGGCCCGTGGACCGATGGACACCAACCAAATGTGCAGATATGAGATGTGCACAGCACATCACAGATGCCTACTGTAGAACAGGCTTACCGTGTAGACATGTGCACAGTAGGTCTGCGCCAGCTGCAGTCAAACATGTTATGTGCTGAACCACACCAATAGTCCAGGCCATGCCACAGATGGATGTGCATGCATCTGTGTATGTATGGCTGTGAATGTCTCCGTCATAGCAATATAGCTGTGTCACCGTTGTGAACAACAATATGAATGGGTTGTATGTGTGAAGGGTGCGTCATACGTGTATGGTCAGATCGACGATACCATCAGTGACCCTGCTATGTGAACATCCCTGTCCCCATACATGGATACCTATGCTGTGCCCAACACCACATTCACAGAGGGAGGGATGGCGGTGTGTAGTGCAGCAGCAGACATGGGGGTGGCAGCAGGCACTGGATGTACACATATGTGGTACCCACATCAGTGCAGGCAACCATCCATGTGCACGGGATAGCGGTGTGTGTCCACATACAGCACTGTGTTGATCAATATCCCAGCACATAGCACCTGCCAGGGTTACAGTGTATGCATGGATGTGTGATACCTGCATGCACCAGACACACCCTCAGCAAGCAGCGTGCAGCATACCTCGCTTGAGGCCAGTGTCCACACCATGGTGATAGACATGTTGAATGTCCATATACACATAGCAATGACATATGGAATGGACAGCCACCCTGCCAATATCATCAAGCCCAGGTGGATCACAACCCAGTGCCATGTATGTGGCATACCCTGCCATACCATGCAGACCTGCCCAGCAAGGCTGCATGAGCTATCACAGTCCTACATGGTGCAATGGACAAAAGGCACTCTCACTATCAACCATACACAGCAGTAATGTGGCGGTGATGCACCCTGTGGTGTTACAGGTGCTGTGTGATGCTCTGGACAATGTGTGTGTGTACATGCTATGCATGGCCTTTCCTGCTAATGTGTCATGGTTACACATTGCCCTATGTCTATCACATGTGCAACACAGGTGAGCTGTGGCAAGTTGTCCAACACCCGTACAGTGCTGTGTGGATGTACATGGCACAACACATGCATGTGCAGGTGTCCATGTGTATGTGTACAGTGCCACTGCTGACGTTCACAATGGCTACAGACGTGATGTGTACTGACATATACACAGCGTCCAGGTGAACAGTAGCACCGACGTCACATGGGGACCTATGCCAAGTGATATGGACACAGGTGCAGCCAGGTACACATGTCCACAGCAGGCTAACATCTACATGGTGCGTGTACAGTGTGATGGGGTGGCACACAGATATGATGTGACACCCACTGCTCAATGGTGTGAAGTCAACACATCGGCTGTGTCACTGCCACGATGCCTTTCACAGATTACTGTGCAGATGTCGTACTTGTCATAGCAATGTATTTCCGACAGTATGCCAGCACAGCAGTATAAATGTGACCTGCCACCATCATTATGTCTTACAGATAATGCCACGTTCCCGGCTTCCCGCTTTCAGTCGACAGGAGGAGGAGGTGATCATCCCATACCTCCATACTAATCATGACATCTTATTCAGTCATGTGCCACAGCAGGCACAGGAACGACAGGAGATGTGGGAGGAGATGTGCAGGAGGGTGAACAGCCTGGGCGGATACAACCGCACTTATCAGCAGATCCGCAGGCACTGCACAGACCTGATCCGGCATGCAAGACAGCGTGCCGCTGAAATCGCCAGACAACAACATGGGACAGGTGGTGGGCCACCAACCCAGCCCCCACTCACAGCCACGGAGGAGCTCCTGGCCAGTCTGGGGACACCCACGGAACAACACGCAGAAACCCATGCGTCCATCGTGGAGGTGGGTGTCTCCCGAACTATGAGCTTGGAGCTGCATGGTAAGTCAGTGTTGCATGTTTGTATGATTAGTGATGTGGGGGTGGGTGTCATAGTACAACACATAATATAGCAATACATGCCAGGTATATGGCCACACAAGATGCATACTACAGTATGCTATGTTGTGTTAGCAGACATGTGCATAGCACATGCTAACTCACAGATGCATGATGTGACATGCACAGTGCTGACCGTGGCGATAGTAATGGATAATGTGTATACCTTTGTGTCATCCCTTTACAGGTACGTCTGGCGTGTCGCAAACACAAGGGTCTGTTGCAGGTAAGTCTGTTGCTAGTCAAAGGCATGATATGGTGTATTGATATTCCCCATGTGTCCAGGCATGACATGCACACCTGTGTGTGCCCCAGTCACGGTATACAGGTTGCACCACCCGACACACACACCACCCATGTACAGTAGATACAACCGTTAGCGTGAGTGGCATGACACCACACGACCTATTGGTGTGTTACGTGCATTCAGCTATGCATACAATGGTGTAGGTGTTCCACAATGGCTGCATGTGTAGTATGCATCGGTATGCCTCTGCAGTATGCACACAGTACCACATAGTGAGCTGTGATCTTGCCAGAGCACAGGTGTTACCAATATGAGCTATGCCCCTGCATCGGGTGCACACGTTGTGACATGGCACATGCCATGTCCCATGCACGTGGATGTCTGGCTGCAACATTTTCACACCATGACATGACCTATGCACGACATAGCAGACATCCACACTGTCTGCATATCTGTAGGGAATGTGACACCTTACACTAGTATGGTTGTATGTCACATGGGCCACCACAGGGCCGTGTGCACGATGTCCACCACACACAATTGTCAATGACCCAGACAGACAAGGCCATGGTCGATACCTACAGGCATGTTGCCACACAGTACATCCACAGTGGGTAGTCACCGTTGCACCCTGTACACACATAGTGGGCTCATCACTGTAGTGGACCCCCTGGACATCCGATGTAGTACACCAGTGACATGGAATGCCTCTCCACAGCTACTACAGGTGCCTCCAATGTCCACCATATACGTGCTGCTGAGCAGCTGAACTGACTTACAGACATGGCAATGTAACGCGTCCAGGTCACGCATCGCACAGAAACATAACTGTGTCCTGCTACTGTGCAGTGGCACAGTGCCCGCACTCCACACTGTACAGCTATGTACACAGCTCACACCAACCGCACCTGCACAGACATCCCTGTTACCCATACATTGTATCTGTAGACTGTACACATAACACTGCACCGTGACAGCCGTTGTGATGTGGTGCATGCGGTGGGACACCATCGTCACATGTCCACATGATACCACACATGTTTGCGGTGTACATGACATAGTGTCGGCAGCCATGTGTACTGTCAACTCGCCCGTGGCCACACGGTGTATCACGGTGATGCATGCAAACTACCATGAATGTGTGTACTGCATGCCTACTAAAAGACACCTGCCTGTTGTACTGTTCCCACCAGGGCAGTGTGCATACTGCCACTATGAATGTCTGGTCTACATTCACTGGTCTGTGGTGTGTGAATGCTGCATGCCACCTGCATTATCACATGCATGATGTGTGTGTGTGTGTGTGTGTGTGTGTGTGTGTGTGTGTGTGTGTGTGTCTGTATTGTAACCGATGGTATGTCTTTGTATTGACAGGTGCTGTAGGTGAGTTCCCCTCCTGCGGTCCATCTGATGCTAGTGTCCCCACAGATACTAGTGGTGATGACCATGTGCATGAGGCACAGGCAGGGTCGTCACAGGCAGACACTGTGCCATTGGAGAACATCACACTTACGTCCCCTTCATCCCTGCACACGGTTCGGATGCCGACACATACCCCAACACCGTTGCCCATAGATGACGGTCAGTCAGCGTCTGTTGGCACCGAGCAGGAATGTGTGGTGGCTGCAGAAGGTGTGGGTACACACGATGTTGCCAGTGTAATGACTGGTGCAGTGCCATGCAGGCATGTGGCAGGTGCTGCTCGTAGGGGGAGCACCGCTAGACATACACCTGCCGTACAGGGTGCAGCAGCTGGTATAACCAGACGCATGTTCCAGACTGTAATGGCGGTGCAGGCACGTGCCGAATGGCAGAACCAGGAAGGGCAGAGGCTGCAGAGGTCTGCAATCCGTTCCTTGAATGACAACATCCAGGCATTGGCGAATGCCCAACAGCATCTTGCCGATGTTCTGGATAGGAGATTGGGTGAGATGGCTGGTATCCTCGACCGAGGCATGGCCATCCTTGAGCGTGGGCTGTCCATGCAGGAACACCAGGTAGGGGTGAGGCATAGGGCACGTGGGCCAGCAACACCACCTGGTGCAGGTCAGCGTGTGCGTGCCACCTCCCATGCCCACCCACACAGTGCTGGTAGC
This sequence comes from Protopterus annectens, assembly GCF_019279795.1. NCBI lineage: Eukaryota > Metazoa > Chordata > Ceratodontiformes > Protopteridae > Protopterus > Protopterus annectens. Next base: position 808,614,762 of record NC_056751.1, on the reverse strand, counting down.
AGCAGCAGTGCAGCTGCTACTACACCAACCACACCAGGACAGAGCAGGCCACGTGGACGTGGCCCTGGACGGCCCTGGCGTGGGCACGTTTCCAGCGGACATGTGACATCGGAGAGTGGACAGTCCGTACCTCCACCCGGTCGTGCCCGTGCGACCCCAGGCAGGCACGGGTCACGTCGCCGCAGGCGGACACAGTGAGCCGTAACACCTGCACTGTACAGTCTGGGGCTGCCAAGCATACCCCGTGTAGGCATCACAGATGACTGAACTGTGTACACACAAACCCACACACAGCAAACACGACTGTAGGGCTCCACCACATCCACATGCAATCTACACAGTCATGCCCAGTCAATGCACAGGCCCTTACACACACACATGATGTCATCCATTGGTACAGCCCATGCCTGTGGCACATATCACCCTGTGCATATGATGAAGTCTCTGCCGCATAACTGTGAGCTACACCATCAGTGCACGGTTATGCAAACATATTCTGATGCACATGGTGGACAAGATAGTGAGAGGTGTATGTGATACCTGTGTCCGCATAGTACGTGATGTGTATGTTGTGGTGTGTGTGTATGGCTGGTGACAGGTGTGTATGTGATGTGGGTTGTGCACTGACATCATGCAGCAGACATACCATGCAGGACAGGTGCAGCATTCATTGATCTGTGTACACAGTATGCGTGGTGGTTACATGTGTAGCACCATGTTGGTTCAGTTAACCCGTATGACAATGATGGTGTACTTGCATGTGCCTACTGGGAGCACTGTAATTAGTTCCCCACGTGTAGTCGTGGGGTACCCACAGGCATGTCTGGCAACATCAGCATAGCACAGGTACCCGCAACCGGCATGGACCCCTACATAGGTACATAGGCGCACATGTACATAACAGGGTATGTGCCCTACGACATGTGTGGACCTAGCATGACTGTGTGTGGCTGCTAACACCCCTCAGGATGGGGATGCCACATCCATCAGTCCCCAGTCCCTCGTCCAGCACTGACACACAGATGATGCCTGGCGCATAACTATATTCACACATCCACACGTCATTATTACTCCTGGACGAAGGCAGTCAGGGCCGTTCCTTCACATGGGCTGGCACTCCTCTACGTGTTGTAGGGGGTCTCCGTCCGTTGACCCTGTTCCCCCAGCACGTCCCACTCATCTTTGTGGTGATGTGTCTGACAGTCGCTTCTGTTCCCGTGTTTGCCTGGAGCCTAGGAAGTGGAATATGCCCATGTCACCCAGGTCAGACATGGCCGTGTATGCCAGGCACAGATCACCACAGAGCAGATGTGCTGGGAAGGTTTACAGCCGGAGTCCCCTTGGTCGTGCAGCTTGTGACACATGTCCTAGCACCGTCATCCCCGCCTTGTGTAACGTTTGCGGTCCTTCCAAGTGCTGCAGGCGTCAGGTTAGCTACAGGCCAGATGTGCCATTGTACGCAGTCATTGCTCTGGTGTGTGATGTGTACAGGGGTACAATGAACACCCCTGATGTGGATGCGATTCCTTCCAGACCAGGAGGCCACAGTGGAATGTCTTCACACCCACATTGCCATTGTGTGTGTTGACAGAGGTTACCGACAGGTGTGGTAGCCATTTCCATGAACATGTCCACCATCTTGAATGGCTTACCACCTACATGTGACATTGGGCCGAACATGTCCTTCACACTGGGTAGGTCTGCACCTTTTCTGGCATGTAGTAGCAGGCCATGGCTCTGGCACCAGTTATCCATGTCTATGACGCCCTAGGTGGATGTCCGTGTCACATGGGGTGTTGGGTATGGTGGCCGGTGTGTAGTCATCTGCATACCTTGTCTGCCACAATACCCTATGATTGCATGCACATTGGAAGGTCGAATGCCGTATGGCAGGGGGCCCAGGACTGAGCCCTGTGGGCCTCCACTGGAGACCAGATATGAGTGTGACAAGGCACCAGGAACACCAACCCTGTGTGTTGTGACCTCCAACCTTTCTGAGAAGCATCGGGTGACATATGTCCCCACATGTATGCTGGCGAGCCTTTCCATGAGTCCCATGTGGAGTGTGCTCTGAACGCTCCCACCAGGTCATGGTACTGTGTGCAAACCCGCGTATCCCCATCAATGGCCTTGGTGACCACTCCAGACAGGACGAGCAGGTTCGGGAGGCAGGATCCGCCCTTGACTATGTTGTTGTGGGTATGTTCCGGTATTGGCTGTACACCGCTGTCTGTATCCATGGGCACCTGTATGGACCTCCCACAGCTTTGCAGACAAGGCTTGTCAAGCTGATAGGGTGTGGCTGTCTACAGTCCATAAGAGCACTACCCTGGCATAGTGGGACCACAGATGCCATATGCCATCCATCGGGGACATAGCCCATAGTAAGGCTAACATGACACAGTGGCCGCATGTGTGGGCTGAGGGCCTCAATGAGGATGGGTAGCACACAGCCAGGGACACCATCGGTGCCCATTGGTGCTGTGTCAACCGCCATAGAGATATGGGATCACTCCAGGCCATATGAGATGTTTCGGAGGCTACACTCTGGTGGGATGGATATGTCCCCTCTTGGGGGGGGGTGGATGTATGCATGGAACATGTCCGCTGGTTTGCAGACAATGTCTGTGGGTACAGTGACTGTTGTACCATTCTGGACCATTTCCGGCCAAGTCTGTGTGCCCCCAACCATGTCCTTACCACAGTTAGGGAAGGCCCTATGGTTGTCTCATGTGCCCTCTGCAGTACCACTCCCACAAGCGGCCGTGGATGATTGTATGTGTGGCCGTATGGTGACGCCGGTATGAATGGGAGATGGTTTCCCTGGTACTGACATTGCTCTGTCATGTATTAGCTCCAACTGTTGATGTACAGCTTGTCAGTGGCTGGGTCCACCACACCATGTGCCTACCTGTGGTGGACAAGGTCCTGATGTTATCATGTTTGCCTGTTGCAGACATGCATGTGGGTGCTCAGAGAAGGCATTCGTTAGGCGGTTGGCAGTCTGGCCTGTGTTCAACACTGGCATGGAGGACTTGTAGGGTACCACACCGGTCGTATGATGTGTGTGGTTTGTTGTGGAGAGGTCATCACTTAGGTCCCCCATGCCGGTGTTGGGTGCAGGATGTGGATGACCAGTGGATCCACTATATGGTCTGGCATCACCATTGAGGGCTGTACATCCTGTGTGGGACATATCCTCACCATGTGTGATGGGCAGAACTGTCAGACATCCCCTAGTGTGTATGGTGCATGGCTGTTTAACAGTGGCCAGGTGTGAGAACACCTGGGACCGTGGCGAGTGTGTTGTGCCATGGGTAATGTTCCCAGTCTATGTATGGGTGGTTCATGTCACCCAATACGGTGCTGTTGTGAGAGCATGCACACTCACCAGTGTCCTCAGGACGTCTGTGCAGGTATCCTGTGTTTGGGAGGGTTGTCTGTAGCATGCAACAAACTGTAGGCCAGTCCTACACATGGTTAATTGCACCTAGATATTCCCCGCTGCAACGGCCATGTCTGTGGCATGGCCGGGTTGCTGTTGTGTGGCTGGACACACACGACGGTCCACATTCCGCCACCCATGCCGTCGCACCATGTGTATGCATGTCTGCTCTGTGCCGAGTGTAAGTGTCTGAGCATGCCCAGTAGGCAGCTGTGTAGATAGACACACAGCACAGTGCACACCGCCCGACTGCAGTTATACCCCGGGTGCAGGCCCGTACCTCCTTCGCAACGGCCACGCCTGTGGCATGGCCAGGTTGCTGTTGTGTGGCTGGACACACACGACGGTCCACATTCCGCCACCCATGCCGTCGCACCATGTGTATGCATGTCTGCTCTGTGCTGAGTCTAAGTGTCTGAGCATGCCCAGTAGGCAGTGATGTACTGATCAGTAGTTACTTGGTATTCCCGACTGCAGCACTAACATGTTACTGTACGGCGACCTTGGGATGGTAACAGGCTGCGTGACTGCGCACTCTGACATAATTCCCGATCGGGCGCATTGCCTCTGCAAATGATACCACCCACGTAGGGGTATGCCTCCTGACAGCGCTCTGCTCAGTAAACTCGGTAGCGCGTTCTGTAAATGCTTCATACTGTAGTGAGTTCATGTAGATAGGCGTAGGTTCGTCTCCTGTCCCTTCCGTGTGTGTGTGTGTGTGTGTGTGTGTGTGTGTGTGTGTGTTTCCAGCTGCCTCTGCGAATGAACATGCTTTTAGACGCTTCGCAACACATACCTTGGCTATTGCCAACTATTGTCTTGCGGGTGATGTCACCAGCCTAGAAGTATGCCTCTGACAGCGCTGTGCTCAGTAAACTCGGTAGCGCGTTCTGTAAATGCTTCATGCTGTAGTGAGTTCATGTAGATAGGTGTAGGTTCGTCTCCCGTCCCTTCCGTGTGTGTGTGTGTGTGTGTGTGTGTGTGTTTCCAGCTGCCTCTGCGAATGAACATGCTTTTAGACGCTTTGCAACACATACCTTGGCTATTGCCAGCTATTGTCTTGCGGGTGATGTCAGCAGCCTACAAGTATGCCTCTGACAGCACTCTGCTCAGTAAACTCGGTAGCGCGTTCTGTAAATGCTTCATACTGTAGTGAGTTCATGTAGATAGGCGTAGGTTCGTCTCATGTCCCTTCCGTGTGTGTGTGTGTGTGTGTGTGTGTGTGTGTGTGTTTCCAGCTGCCTCTGCGAATGAACATGCTTTTAGACGCTTCGCAACACATACCTTGGCTATTGCCAACTATTGTCTTGCGGGTGATGTCACCAGCCTACAAGTATGCCTCTGACAGCGCTGTGCTCAGTAAACTTGGTAGCGCATTCTGTAAATGCTTCATGCTGTAGTGAGTTCATGTAGATAGGCGTAGGTTCGTCTCCCGTCCCTTCCGTGTGTGTGTGTGTGTGTGTTTCCAGCTGCCTCTGCGAATGAACATGCTTTTAGACGCTTCGCAACACATACTTTGGCTATTGCCAGCTATTGTCTTGCGGGTGATGTCACCAGCCTACAAGTATGCCTCTGACAGCACTCTGCTCAGTAAACTAGGTAGCGCGTTCTGTAAATGCTTCATACTGTAGTGAGTTCATGTAGATAGGCGTAGGTTCGTCTCCCGTCCCTTCCGTGTGTGTGTGTGTGTGTGTGTGTGTGTGTGTGTGTGTGTTTCCAGCTGCCTCTGCGAATGAACATGCTTTTAGACGCTTCGCAACACATACCTTGGCTATTGCCAGCTATTGTCTTGCGGGTGATGTCAGCAGCCTACAAGTATGCCTCTGACAGCGCTCCGCTCAGTAAACTCGGTAGCGCGTTCTGTAAATGCTTCATGCTGTAGTGAGTATCATGTAGATAGGCGTAGGTTCGTCTCCCGGCCCTTCCGTGTGTGTGTGTGTGTGTTTCCAGCTGCCTCTGCGGATGAACATGCTTTTAGATGCTTCAAAACACATACCTTGCCTACCAGCAGCCATTCCTGTACGGTTGTTGCCACCCACCTGTACATGTGCCTCTGCTGGTGCTGTACTCGGTGGTCCACGTAGCGCATACCATACCTGTGTTGTACGTTTGTGCGGTTGAGTATGTGGGTGTGTGGTCAATCATCATGCGTGCCACATGTGTGTGTGTGTCCAGGCTCCCAGCTGCATGGGTTCATACGGTATGGCTCTGAGTTTTACGCGGAACACCCATAACCTGACGCCATCCTTGTGTTTGTGGATGGCGGGACGCAGCTCGTGTACTGCTTGTGTGCTTGTTCTGGTCAGCGACCTCCGTAGCGTGTTCTCCACGTGCACCCTACTATGGTGTTGTGGGGTGCTGCTGTGTACATTACACTCACGGGCCTGCCGGATGTGTCCGTCTGTATCTCTTTCTTTGTATATCTATGTACCTATGTTGTGGATGTATCACTGCTCTACCATGGACAGCTGTCTTCCCCATGTATCGCATATTGTCACGGCTGACACATATAACTGTGGTACGTTGCATATTCACACATTGTCCATGCACCGTCCGTATTCCAGAACACCTCATAGACATCTGCTGGATTACGTGGCAGACAGCTATCCTTGCTGTCCTGACACTGTACCCATAGACGACATACACCTTGTGTGTAGTTGCCTCTCTATGGTGTGTGTATGTCTAACTGTGCTGTATGCATGGCCGTGTGTGTGTCCCGCTATAGCCATGTGTGCAGCTGTCGCCACTATGGGTATCCTTGTGGACCGCTGTTACATGGGCACGTCTGAACATACCTGCAGACTGTACTACCCCTCCGACGGCAGCGGCCTTAGATCGTCCGCTGCCCTAGGCTCTGGGGCTACATGGCGCACGCCAACACAACACATGGTGCACCCATCTTGGTATACCTACGTGACACGCCTACTAGACAGGTGGCCCTACTAGAGTGGCGCCCTGGGCAGCCGCAGGATTGGCGTATGCCTACGGCCGGCTTTGGGCACATCACAAGGCAAACGTCTACATTCGGTGTTTTACGACATCTAGATTATAACACCACAGGAGGGACCTCCTCAGCTATGCTGAAGAATGCGGATGTGGATAGATTAGTAGGTGGAGGGTTGGCCACACACCAGGGCTGACCGATGGATAACTGCTGAGGCATCTTTTGAGAGGCAGGTGGAGCAAACACCCGTAACGGGAATGTAGTGTAGATACAGATGTAGGGTTAACATACATTTGTCCACTCTGTCGGTTCTGTACCGTTGTATTACAGTGATATGCTATGCATATCTTCCATAGACATTGTTAGGTCTTCGGTTTTTGAGGATTCGACATAGTACAATATCATACTACGGAAATACGGAAAAAACAAAAAAGTGAAAAACAAACAAACCAGCAACCTGCGGCAAGAATAGTCCCGTAGTCGACACAACACAAGTCTTCTTACGTTTAAACAGTTTATTAAAACATGCAATTTTTCGTTGCTTTCACAACTTCTCGGAAAAAGCAAATTCTTAAACTGTTCACAATCAACAATGTGAGATTTAAGAACTCGTTAAGACTCACATTGTTGATTGTGAACGTCTTTAGAATTTGCTTTTTTCTGCAGAAGTTGTGGAAACAACGAAAACGTTGCATGTTTTAATAAACTGTTTAAATGTTAAGAAGACTTGTGTTGTGTCGACGTAGGGACTATTCTTGCCGCAGGTTGCTGGTTTGTTTGTTTCTCATAGTACAATATCATGTAATACGTGTGTTCATAGGATGCTTTCTGAGATGTTGACATGTGTGTGTTTCGTTAGCAGTGCGTCTGTGCTTTCTATGCTGTGGCTACATGTTCATTGTTCGCATAGAAAGTGACAAATGGAAGTGTAAGGGTGGATATTTAAAGCCTGGATGCTTCCATGTTATGTGTAAGTCTCACGGGGCCTACGGGTGATAGCGCATACATGTCTATGAAGAACCTTTGGATACCATATGCGACCTGTCGTGGACGAAATGTTTAAGTTGACTGTTCCATCTACCTATGTGTGACATGGTTTGTGGCCATAGGGTGCCAGCAAGTCTTTCCTGTTCATTGGGTGTTTGCCATGGTCAATTGACATCAATCCTATTAATTCACTGAAGGATGTCTTTCATTGGTGGGAACGCCATAGTTTGACCATCGTATGTCTTTCCCAGCCAACGTTGATATTGTGCCATTGGTATGTTTACACAGGTCACCCATCTGTTCCACTGTATGGAAGCGTGTGATCCTCATTTATGTGCTGGCAGATTGAGTGCTGTGTACGCCGGTATCTGCCCAGCGGTCTGGCTTTGTATGGGGAGTGTCTACTGTAGTCCCTATCTGTATTTCCTGGGTTATGCCTTGCAACAGCTGTGGGATTCCCCCAGGTTTGCAGCTATGGGTGCCATCTTGGCCGTACGTTTGTCCATCCATGGGAACTGCCTACTGGACACTAGTATAGGGCTGTACACATTTCACAGCTGCATTCTGCATTTCCGGTGGATGATCGGCATTATTAGTGCGGAGTAACGCATATGCCATGGCCACGTCCCGCACACGGGGCGGGACAACGAATCATCTGCCAATCCACACCGAGACCCATTTTTGCATACCCATGATCCCATGTCTGCAACCCTCAACAGTACCCATTGCACACCCTTCATGTGTGCGGAAATGGGATGTGAACGCACGTGTATGGACGCAGCAACCTGGGGAGTCCTATTCATATGTCCTGCATTTCATGGACGGTTGTCATCACCCTTGAAGACGCTTGTGGTGCATATATCTACCTGTGCCGTAGTCACGGCTGTCACCTCTTCTGGGTCACACGATCGCAGCCTGTTGCCAACACTTAAGGAGAAATTTTGGGTCCTGCAATGGACACCGATGTGCATATGTAAAGTGTAGAACATGTTGGACTGTGTCCATTCGGCCAGTGGGTTTGACTGCCGCCGTATGTTCCCCAGTCCTGGATGTCTGTTTGCCTACCCATATTATGTAGTGCTACGGAACCCGTGTCCTTCCACAATTAACCCATATGGTGTTACTGTAGTACTGCAGGTTGGCAACTGCTTTAAGTAATCCTCAGAGGTACCATTGTGAACTATCCGCCACTGTATTGTCATTATAACACAGCCGGTACATGTAGAACCTATTTATTCATGAAAGGATGTTATTTATGTGTGGGAACGCCATAGTTTAACCATAGTATGACCTTCCTAGTTGACGTTGTTGGTGTGCCATTAATATGTGTTCCACAGGTCGCCCGTATGTTCCGCTGAGTGGAAGCGGGTGATCCCCACATACTTGCTAGCACCTTGGCTGCTGTACGCCGGGATTCGCACGGCAGGATAGATGTCTATGGGGTGTGTCTACTGTTGTTTCCATCTGTATTTCCTGTGTTATGCCTTACTACGGCTGTGTGATTCCACCAGGTTTGCTATTATGGGTGCCATCTTGTCCGTGACGCTTGTCCATCCTTGGGAAATGCCTACTGGACACTGGTGTAGGGCTGTACCCATTTCACAGCTGCATGTAGCATTCTCCGGTGGATGATTGTCAGTATTGGTGGGTGGTAAGGCATGTTCTGTACCCACATCCCTCCCACGGGCGGACAATGGATCATCTGCCAATCATCTCCAACACCCATTTCTGCATACCCACTATCCCATGGCTGCAACCCTCGACAGTACCCATAGCAAATCCTCCATGTGTGCTGGAATGGGATGTGGACGCACATCTGTGGACTCGACAATCTGTGGATTCCTGTGCATATGTCCCGCATTTCATGGACAGTTGTCATCAACCTTGAACACACTGGCGGGGCATATATGTAGCTGTGCCGTAGTCACGGCTGTAGTTCATCTTGGTCTTCCGCTCGCACCCGATTGGCGTTGCAAAAGGACAAATTTTTGGGTCCTACAATGGACACAAATGTGCATATGTAAAATGTAGAACATGTTGGACTGTGTCCATCTGGCCAGTGGTTGTGACCGCTGCTGTATGTTCCCCAATCGCGGATGTGTGTTTGACTACACATATTATGTTGTGCTACGAAACCCATGTTCTACTACGATTAACCCAAATGGTATTGATGTAATGCTGCAGGTTGGCAACTGCTTTAAGTAATCCTCAGAAGGCCCAGTAGGACATATACGCCACTGTATTGTCAATATAAAACAGCCAGAACATGCATACCCTATTTATTCATTGAAGGATGTTCGTTATATGCGGAACGCTAGTGTTGAAACATCGTATGACCTTCCTAGTTGAGGTTGTTAGTGTGCCATTAGTATGTGTTCCACAGGTCGCCCATTTGTTCCGCAGTATGGAAGCGAGTGATCCTCATGTTGTTGCTGGCAGATCGAGTGCTGTGTACGCCGGTATTCGCACGGCGGTCTGACTTTGTATGGGGAGTGTCTACTGTAGTCCCTATCTGTATTTCCTGTGTTATGCCTTACCGCAGCTGTGTAATTCCACCAGGTTTCCAGTTATAGGTGCCATCTTGGTCGTACACTTGTCCATCCATGGGAATTGCCTACTGGACACTGATATAGGGCTGAACACATTTCACACCTGCTTTTAGCATTACCCAGTGGATGCTTTGCATCCTTAGTGGGGACTAAGGCACGTGCTATACCCACAGCCCTCCCACGGGGCGGGACAACGGATTATCTGCCAAACAACACCGAGCCCCATTTTTGCATACCCAGGATCCCATGGCTGCAACCCCCCACGGTACCCATTACACATTCTTCATGTGTGCGGGACTGGGATGTGGACGCACTTCTATGGACACGACAATCTGGGGATTTCTGTTCATATGTCCTGCATTTCATGGACAGTTATCATCAACCTTAAACACGCTGGTGGTGCATATGTCTAGCTGTGCCGTAGTCACGGCTGTCACTCTGTCTGAGTCAATCACAGCTGGTCGACGGTGCAAACGGAACAATTTTTGGAGTCCTACAATGGACACCGATGTGCATATGTAAAGTGTAGAACGTGTTGGACTGTCACCATCTGGCCAGTGGTTTTGACTGCCGCTGTATGTTCCCCAATCGCGGATGTCTGCTTGACTACCCATATTATGTATTACTTGGCCTATCTATATCCACGTGCCAGTAAGCGGAAATACAGCAAACCTTGCATCCTGCCCATCTTCATAAAAGACATTATTGAACATATATCGGCCAAAACAGACAATGACAAATACGATACACTCCACAGTCAAAAGATACTGAGCTCTTTCACCTACTAACATGGGGCATCGTCGGAGTACGAAATACATTACATAGTCGTCCCTTATACACTTCCTTCAGAGTCAGTTTAAAGTCAATTAATCAATAAACCTGCTCATAGTTAAGTGGACAGTGCTCCAAGTCTTGATGATAACGTGACATATACAAATCAGTGTTGCATACATTACTTAATGGAAACAATAATACGACAACAATGTGTTAATATAAATACAATATTGGTCAATACAATCAGTATATTGAAACATAGTTGATAATTGTTGTGAGTAAACCTTAGAATGTAGTGTGTTGATCAGGATATTTTATATCAATGTGTATAATTGTAGCATTACGATTCCAAAGCATGGAATCAATAAGTACAATTTAAGCATATATTTTACAATTATGAATGTAAATGAGTGGAGGACACATCCTTAACCTTCCCTGCTTCGAGTGGATCACACACGCACACGTACACTTGCATTTCCTAATTGTGGGTTACGCAGGCACATTACGCATATCCGTATTCTGTTTATATATGTTTACTGGGTCTGTGTGGTTACGTGGTGTGTTAGTTGTGACTATTCGGTAACATATCTCTGATCCGTTGACGGACGGTGCAGAACGCACTTACAACTTTATACATGTAACAGTCTTTGCAGCATGGACGCATTACGTACACGTTCACATCTATATGTTCTATAGTCGTAATTCAAACGTGACTGCATTCACGTTTGCCGGTTACTGTGACCACTACACGTTAGCTGTTCGGTGTCATTAATATGCATACCCATGGTACTTAGCTACATTTACATATCCCCCCCCCGCACTCACGCACGTCACAGGCATCCATTCTCCTGCTGGGAAAGGTGCGGTACTGCATGTTGAACATTCCTTATTCCCTCTCGCTCATGGCCCAGGATGCATATGTCGTGACCGCAGGGATGTTCAGATCACAGGTGCTTATATCCCCTACGCATACAGTATGACCAAAAAAATTAACTAAGAATACTCCACCAGGCACAAATGAATCGAAGCTCCAAGGAAAAATTGCTTTAATAAGCACTTAAAAACTCCACAGTAGAGACTGGATCAGTAAAAGAACAATAACGTATCCACATAGACGTTTTCGTCGACAACTTCATCAGTTATACATCAATTTTAAAATGAGGTGGTTTTATATACTGTTTGAATTTAATCACAGATCTCTTGTCCAATCAAGCAGCACAATAAATTAAAATCACTTAATTGAGTAATTAATTCATGAAAGCCATGTTAAAACACTTGCAAAATGAATACAATTCACTAAAACCATTTATACTCAAATTGTTACATATTTAGTATATATTTAATGTAAGTTTTCCAATGCTTTAAAAACTTTCTATACTTTTAAATGAATCTTTTTGAAAATGTTACTATATAACATGTCATTCAGACTTGTAGGTTTAATGTTATAACCAGACACCATCTTGTGGTCATTGAGTTAATTACAGCCACACACTAAACTTTTTTTAAGCTGAAAATACAAGACTTGTCTTTTGAGAATGTATTTAAAATTTCAAAACAGTGAAGATCATAAAGATAGACCAAGGAAGAACTTCATTAAATCAAAGCTTGGCAGCCCTCATCTTTAAAACTGGGGCCAATGATACCATGTCATTGAGCCCAAAATTACGGTTCGCATCTAAAAAGAGCTGCCAGTACAACTCTTTGTAGTCAATAAGTGTCTCCCACATCCCCTCTTGGGTTAGTGGGAACAACTTCCAATACAAAAATGAGTAGCCTGTGGTGTTACATTTTGTTGAATGCCTACTCAATGCATTTTTTTCTTTCATCACCCTGACATCATATAAGTGCTCGTATATTCTCTGTCTGAGCTTTCTTTCACTCTTTCCGACATAGAAAGAGGGACATTTTTGCAAACGGCTAAATATATGATGCCTTTAGTGTCACAATTGGCGAATGTGTTTAAACGGAGGGTCTTATTCCTTGCTTCTAATACCATACTATCCCCACAAATCAAATAAGAGCAATATTTACATTTCCCACACTTTTGTAAGCCCTTCTTGGATTTGTCATAATTGTTACACACATTGTTTTTCTTCCCCATTTCAAGATAATTCTTGATAGTTTTCCCTCTACGATATACATGGGTTAATTCATTGTCAAAATGCATTCAAGATCTGAAAATTTTGAAAAGTTGTCCCATTCTCTAGAGAATATGTTCCTAACAAAGGCAGATTGTTCACTGAAGGTAGTGATTAACCCTGTCCCCTTTTCAGCAAGATGACCTCCCAACCCTGAAGTATGAGTGGTAGTTTCTTCTATCCCTAAGATTGGGGCAAAGGTGTCTGATCTTTTATACTAACCTCCTCCAACACCTTGTTAAACATCTCTAAAGGGTATCCTCTCTGAATAAAGAGATTCTTTAAAAATTCTGTTTCCTCCAGGAAAGCTTTGTTGTCCGAGGTCATTCTACTGCACCTAACCAGTTGCCCTTTCACCACACCCTTCTTCTGATGGGGATGGCAACTGGTAAAGTGCAGATAGGAATTAGAAAAGTTTCTTTCCTGAAAATTCTTGATGACAATTTCCTTCTTGTTTCTCAATGTGAACATCGAGGTATTTTAACTTTTGTTCATCAAAATTGCTGGTAAATTTCAGAAATGTGGAGGTGTTGTTAACAAAGGCCAAAAGGTTGTTAAAGTTTTCCTCACTACCCATCCAGAAAAAACATAAATCATCTAGGTACCTAGTGTATAGGAGCATTCCTTCATCAGAGGAGAATTGAGAAGAAAAGTTTCTTCCCAATAAGCCATGATAATATTGGCATATGTGGGTGCACAATGTGCCCCATTGCAACACCCTTTCTTGTTTAAAGTACTCCCCTTGAAAGTAGATGAAATTATTTTTAACACTATTTCCATGAATGTTAAAGTATTGACAAAATCAATGTGTGTTAGTTTTTACTTTCAATTAATTTTCTTCAAACCAAGAAAGCCCCAATTGTGGGATGCAACCAAACAAATCAATCACGTCCATAGTTCCAAACCCAAGACGTTCACTATACAATGAAGGTTTAATCCTTCTCAACAAGTCCCAGGAGTCTTTTAGAACATTTTCACTTCCCTCAGTACTTGTTTAATTTTGTAATCAACAAATTTTGCTAAAGGGGCTGTTATTGATCCTTCAGCCGACACAATAGGTCTGAGGGTGGGTCACAGGCATTTTTGTGGACTTTGGGAATCCGAAGATGCAGGGAATCTTTGGTTTATCTACAAACAAAAATTTGTAAGTGTCTTGATCTATTGAACCCTGCATTAACATGTCATATAATAAAAGATGAATCTTTCTATAGGCCATGTTCACTTCGTAATGGATACCCTGGTGTATTTTTCAGAATCATTAAGTAAGTCCAACATTTTCCCTTAGTACTGTATTGTGTCCATGACTACCACCCCTCCCCTTGTCTGGTTTCATTACTCTCAGGTTGTGATTTTCACAAATAGTTCTCAAAGTGTTTTCTCTTCCTGGGTTAAGTTCGAATGAAAAGTTCTTGTTGTCAGGTGATTCCTTATCTCATGCTCAACTTTCAATTCAAAATTCCTAAGTTGGGGTGAGTCGGGGTTGAATGTACTTTTCCGCTTCAAACCTTGTCCCTGATAATCTGACTTTTGTCCTTGAAAAAAGTTCCAAGTTCTTTTTCCGAATAAACAATTTAATGTCTACCAGTAGTTTGAAAATATCAGTTTTTTGTGTAGGCACAAAAGTGAAGCCTTTGGAAAAAAGGTTAAACCAGCTCTTGTCAATACTAACACTGGAATAGTTATATATATTGAACCCGTTAAAACTCCAGGTATTCAAACTGTTGATAATGTCAACTTCCTGTTCAATCCTTGTGTCATCTAATAAAATCTCCCCCCCTCCCCCCTGTAGTTTTTTGAGTTGTAGTAGACCCTACCCTGCTGCATGAGCCTCTCTGATCTCCTTAGGGGGGGATACTCATCTGTGTCTAGTATTTCTTCATGTTGTTCTTCCATAACAGTTTCCCCCCATTCTCCATCAAAATTATCTTCTTTCCTCCATTTCCCATAGTCATTCCTGTGGGTGGTTCTAGGTCTGGGATAGTGGGTTTTGTTTTTATATTCTCCTTGGTCCCTTTTAATTTTCCCTATCTTCCTGTTCTGAACCTCCTTACACTTAGTGTCAACTTTTCAAAAACATTCTCATATTTTTTCTTATTAGCATCTACTGTATATAACAAGTCATTTGTAATAGCTTTATTAATGTTCTCTATATCTCCTTGCAGCTTTTGCATTAACATTTCATTGTTGTTGATAATAGCTCTCATAACATTTAAACCACAATTGTCAAAGATAGAAATAAGTTCCCCATGAAAATCAGAGCCTTCAGTAACATTATTAGGGTATTTGCAAACCCTAAGGCCCTTAGGAACAATATTTAAAGTAATACAATGCTTGAGATAATCATTATCAATTTCAAGCGTTTTAAATTTTATTAAATAAAATTCCAAATCATTTAAAAGCGTACTAAAACTTGTATTATTGTATTTAGTTGGACTGCTTTGAGTTTCAAAGCTATACTTCGCTTTGAAGCAGTCAGAAAACAGTTTTTGTGTACCTGTAATAGGATTAGATTTGTCCATACGGGTTTGTTGCCGTGTACGCTGACTTTTCGGTCTAACAGAGGCCGCTTCAGCTCCATTGCTGTTAGCGTTGATAAAATCCACTGTAATGTGTGGAAAACCATCTAAGCTATTTCCACAGTTCACATCTTCCTCGATTGAAGTGCTGCTTGCTTCATTAGTAATGAGTGCATCTAATTCAACCTGCTTCCGGTTAGCTTCCTGGTTCCCGGTGGTTGCATAAGGACAGCAAGTGAAGCAAATGACTGACTAAGCGGTGTCAGCAGGGCAACCAACTGAGTGAGTTGCCCGATGAGCTTCGTAATTCCCCAGTCTCAGAGCTCCTAGGAGCCGGATCTGTGCTTGGCGGCTGCTCCATAAAAACTGATAAAAAGTGAGTGAGCCAAGAACAGTATGACCAAAAAAATTAACTAAGAATACTCCACCAGGCACAAATGAATCGAAGCTCCAAGGAAAAATTGCTTTAATAAGCACTTAAAAACTCCACAGTAGAGACTGGATCAGTAAAAGAACAATAACGTATCCACATAGACGTTTTCGCCGACAACTTCATCAGTTATACATCAATTTTAAAATGAGGTGGTTTTATATACTGTTTGAATTTAATCACAGATCTCTTGTCCAATCAAGCAGCACAATAAATTAAAATCACTTAATTGAGTAATTAATTCATGAAAGCCATGTTAAAAACACTTGCAAAAATGAATACAATTCACTAAAACCATTTATACTCAAATTGTTACATATTTAGTATATATTTAATGTAAGTTTTCCAATGCTTTAAAAACTTTCTATACTTTTAAATGAATCTCTTTGAAAATGTTACTATATAACATGTCATTCAGACTTGTAGGTTTAATGTTATAACCAGACACCATCTTGTGGTCATTGAGTTAATTACAGCCACACACTAAACTTTTTTTAAGCTGAAAATACAAGACTTGTCTTTTGAGAATGTATTTAAAATTTCAAAACAGTGAAGATCATAAAAATAGACCAAGGAAGAACTTCATTAAATCAAAGCTTGGCAGCCCTCATCTTTAAAACTGGGGCCAATGATACCATGTCATTGAGCCCAAAATTACGTTCGCATCTAAAAGAGCTGCCAGTACAACTCTTTGTAGTCAATAAGTGTCTCCCACATCCCCTCTTGGGTTAGTGGGAACAACTTCCAATACAAAAATGAGTAGCCTGTGGTGTTACATTTTGTTGAATGCCTACTCAATGCATTTTTTCTTTCATCACCCTGACATCATATAAGTGCTCGTATATTCTCTGTCTGAGCTTTCTTTCACTCTTTCCGACATAGAAAGAGGGACATTTTTGCAAACGGCTAAATATATGATGCCTTTAGTGTCACAATTGGCGAATGTGTTTAAACGGAGGGTCTTATTCCTTGCTTCTAATACCATACTATCCCCACAAATCAAATAAGAGCAATATTTACATTTCCCACACTTTTGTAAGCCCTTCTTGGATTTGTCATAATTGTTACACACATTGTTTTTCTTCCCCATTTCAAGATAATTCTTGATAGTTTTCCCTCGATATACATGGGTTAATTCATTGTCAAAAATGCATTCAAGATCTGAAAATTTTGAAAAGTTGTCCCATTCTCTAGAGAATATGTTCCTAACAAAGGCAGATTGTTCACTGAAGGTAGTGATTAACCCTGTCCCCTTTTCAGCAAGATGACCTCCCAACCCTGAAGTATGAGTGGTAGTTTCTTCTATCCCTAAGATTGGGGCAAAGGTGTCTGATCTTTTATACTAACCTCCTCCAACACCTTGTTAAACATCTCTAAAGGGTATCCTCTCTGAATAAAGAGATTCTTTAAAAATTCTGTTTCCTCCAGGAAAGCTTTGTTGTCCGAGGTCATTCTACTGCACCTAACCAGTTGCCCTTTCACCACACCCTTCTTCTGATGGGGGGGATGGCAACTGGTAAAGTGCAGATAGGAATTAGAAAAAATTTCTTTCCTGAAAATTCTTGATGACAATTTCCTTCTTGTTTCTCAATGTGAACATCGAGGTATTTTAACTTTTGTTCATCAAAATTGCTGGTAAATTTCAGAAATGTGGAGGTGTTGTTAACAAAGGCCAAAAGGTTGTTAAAGTTTTCCTCACTACCCATCCAGAAAAAACATAAATCATCTAGGTACCTAGTGTATAGGGAGCATTCCTTCATCAGAGGAGAATTGAGAAGAAAAGTTTCTTCCCAATAAGCCATGATAATATTGGCATATGTGGGTGCACAATGTGCCCCCATTGCAACACCCCTTTCTTGTTTAAAGTACTCCCCTTGAAAGTAGATGAAATTATTTTTTAACACTATTTCCATGAATGTTAAAGTATTGACAAAATCAATGTGTGTTAGTTTTTTACTTTCAATTAATTTTTCTTCAAACCAAGAAAGCCCCAATTTGTGTGGGATGCAACCAAACAAATCAATCACGTCCATAGTTCCAAACCCAAGACGTTCACTATACAATGAAGGTTTAATCCTTCTCAACAAGTCCCAGGAGTCTTTTAGAACATTTTCACTTCCCTCGAGTACTTGTTTAATTTTGTAATCAACGAATTTTGCTAAAGGGGCTGTTATTGATCCTTCAGCCGACACAATAGGTCTGAGGGGTGGGTCACAGGCATTTTTGTGGACTTTGGGAATCCCGAAGATG
The DNA here is from genome assembly GCF_019279795.1 of Protopterus annectens. Taxonomy (NCBI): domain Eukaryota; kingdom Metazoa; phylum Chordata; order Ceratodontiformes; family Protopteridae; genus Protopterus; species Protopterus annectens. The sequence continues at coordinate 808,596,729 of NC_056751.1, read as the reverse complement.
CAGGGAATCTTTGGTTTATCTACAAACAAAAATTTGTAAGTGTCTTGATCTATTGAACCCTGCATTAACATGTCATATAATAAAAGATGAATCTTTCTATAGGCCATGTTCACTTCGTTAATGGATACCCTGGTGTATTTTTCAGAATCATACGCATACAGGCCTTCGATTGTCAGGGTGTTCCTGTGGTGCTTTGGATTTGGTCTTGTCCACCCAGTGTACGGAACTGCCCTGACCGTGTACGAATGTTAGATGAGTCACATGGGCACGGTTTGTCCGTGTGTATGATACCATGTCACCCCCCCCCAATTATTCATAACCATGTGCGCTGATTGGCCGGTGTACCCGTTGTAGATCTTGTTATACTAATTGCACACGGTCTGGTCAAACGGACCTATTTCCATTACTAACCCTCAGTATGTATGACCTGTGTCGCAATATTACATGGGTTTACCATTGCGTGACGGCTTTCACTGAGCCACAGACATGTCCGTTGCTTGGTTTGGGCCGGTTCCGCTCTGCTACACACATTTAACATGGCGGAACAGGTTGAACAGCTCAGCCACGGGGACATCGGGCTCTCCGTCGCTGTTTAGTATTGAATCGCTATGTTGAGTTTGTTTCACAAAGCGAGACAGTGTCGACATTGGTAACGGACATCTCACGCAGTACGTCCGCACCGCCGCGGGTGCCATATGTCTGCGTTTGGGCGGACAGGCATTATGCTGTGCCATTATGTCTGGGAATATATGGTTTCTTGCCATAGATGATATGGCATACTAGCAATGACCCGCGTCTGGGTGTGGGTACTGCTGTATTACCCACGGGAAGAGTGGCCTTAGGTTAAGTGGTGCCCTAGGCAGAAGGACTCCATGTTGCCACCGCCACATCACCCGCTACCCCCCTCCTGGTCTACCTACACCAAATAAAGTCTGGAAAGGTGCCCCGAGTAGAGCAACGCCCTAGACGGCTGCCTACTTGGCCTATGCCTAAGGCCGGCTATGTGTGTGGTCCCTCGGGCATCGGACTCGGGAACGCGCCACGTCTGCCGTGGGTATGTCCAGCATTACCCACATCCGGCTGTGGTTTATTGCTATGATGTTCCATGTGTACAGTGGTGCCGGTTACCATACATATGCCTTTCTCAAAAGCCGATTTCACACTTCTGAACACTACTGTGGTCTCCTTTAAGGCCCCTGAGCCAGTGGTGAACATTACTCAAACCGCTGAATCACGTACATATGCCTTCCACCAGCACCTACAGGACTGCATGGATCAGGCAATCCCATACAAAACTGAGACTCTTTGTACCAAAGACAAGCATCCAGTCTGGTGGACCCCAGCCATGAACAAGCTCTACAACGACAGGAGGTAGCTACTACAAGTTAAAGCGGAATACTTGTAAGGTAACACACCCTTGCTCATTATATGTGAAGAACTACAAGCTGTCATGAAATCATCCAGGGGAAATTCAACAGAGAAATTAACAAGGACTCAACAGACAATCATAAGGCCTTCTTTAGCTATGTTGGACACCTGGGAGGACACTCCCAGATATGCTCAGACTGGGTTCAGAATGATGTGAAGATGACTGAACCTACACACATTGCCAACATACTGGCTGACAGGTTCAGTGCTAACATTTCCCCCCTCCCCCCCACATGGAGAGATATCTATACCAGAGAATTGTAGATCCTGGAACATCTGTAACGCACAGGTGGGAAATGCTGTCTCCAAGGCAGTAAACACAGCATCCATGGGACCAGATGGTGTCCCAGCTGTGTACTCAATGAACTCTATGGGGAATTAAACCCACACTTAGGACAGCTGTTTAATCTTAGCCTCACCTCAGGATACGTACCCAAGTAGTAGCACAAGGCGACTGTAGTCACACTTCACAAGGATGGTGCCTCCACTGACCCTGGTTATTACCATCCCATTAGCTTGACAAGCTTTATCTGCAAAGCCATGGAGAAGGATCATAATGGAACTCATAGATAAAGACATAGGGGACTTGCATACTTTGGATCCAACCCAGTTTGGCTTGGTCAAAGTCAGATCATGCCTTTTACACGTGTTTGACTTTGTAGGATCAGTCACCAAGGCCATTGATGAGGGTAAAGCAGTCTATACAGCCTACCTCAACCTGGCAAAGGCCTTCGACACAATACCCCCCTCGGGTATCATTGATAAACCCGTCATCTTGAACGTAAATCCATACATCGCCATATGGGTTGCAAACTGGCTAAGTCACAGAACCCACACGGTCATAGTTGCTGGCGCCATGTCATACTCACAGCCAGTCACAGGTGGTGTCCCATGGGGCTCAGTCCTGGGTCCACTATTTTTCAGCATCTACATTTCCAAAGTACAAGCAAACACAGGGGGTTTATGGCTGACAATGTTTGCAGATGACTGCAAACTGGGTGCCATAGTCGGACACACATCTGACACAGATATCCTTCAGGAGGGCCTCACAGATGTGGATAAGTGGTGCCAGAGACATGGCCTACAGCTAAATGCCAGGAAATGCATAGTCATACCCTTCGGGAAGAACAAGGTTACCCCAGCTACCATATAGGTGGCAATTCACTGAGCACAGAGGGAGTTACCAGGGATCTGGGGACCCGGGTTGTTGTTAACCATTCGGTCGACACACACGTTGCTAACGTAGTTAGGTAGACCTTCAACATTGCCCACATCATCATGAAGGGATTCACATCTAGATCAGGGAGGTCATTGTCCCCTTGTACTGATCACTCATTAGACCTATGATTGGGTACAATGCCCGTTCAGAATGTATCTGACCCGACACCTGCAGCAGCTGGAAAGGCCCCAACAGTTCATCGACAAACAGATGCAGGGTCTCAGGAATATGTGTTATGCTGACCGACTGAAAGAATTCCAGCTGTATACAGTCGCATACCACTTGCCCAGAGGTGACCTGTGCCTGGCATACAAGGCCATGTCGAACCCAGATCTGATGACTATGCTTCACCTAAAGAATTTAGATCCCTCAGAACCACAAGGGCAGGTGACGTACACCTTGACACTGTCATTAATAGAACGTGCTGGTGGGACAGATTCATCACCCAGACACTCACTATGCTGTGGAACAACATCCCAGTACATGTGAGGCCAAGCACCTCGCTGGCCTTGTGTTAGTATTTTGACAAGGATGTCTGAATTGATTTATTTAACTAACCTTCTAAATGAATATTTACTTTACCACATTGTGAATCTTTACATTTCGTTGGTCTATTTTACATTAGTCATAATCATACGGTTTATCTCTATATATTATGGTTCATTTATATTACTAGGTGTCTGTAGTTCTTTTAATATATTGGCACAATCCGTAGAACATATATATGTAGCTTAAACAGTCAGACATTTGGAAAACATTATGTTGGTTCTTCTTTCATATATATACATATATTTCTATTTTTCTATGAAGAATGTACCTTTCAAGCAATGTCTGATGTACTCACTGTGTGGAATCTGTAACCCAAGTAAAGTTTGTTTGCTTGTTTGCCTTTAAGGCATTTAATTAATACTTAGCACATCTAATTTAATGACCAATTAAGGGTTTTAAATGTAGTAGGTTGGACTGCATTGTATGTATTCTGAATAAGTCTGCTTATGAAGCAGACGAAAAGAGCTTCAATAAACTATGGTGACTGCATTAAATTCCTGGTGGGCTCTGAGTGGTCGCTGACGGTGTCTACAGTACCTCGTCTTTGCTTTGGACTTCTTCAGCTGGTTGTCTGTGTTTTTTGTATGGGGAATGTCAAGTGTAGTCCCTATGTGTATTACCTGTGTAATGCCTTACTGCGGCAGTGTAATTCCACCGGGTTTGCAGTTATGGGTGCCATCTTGGTCATACGCTTGTCCATCCATGTGAATTGCCTACTGGACACTGGTATAGGGCTGTACACATTTCACACCAGCATTTAGCATTCTACGGTGGATGCTTTGCATTAGTAGTGGTGAGTAAGGCAGGTACTATGCACACATCCCTCCCACGGGGCAGGACAACGGATTATCTGCCAGACAACACAAAGCCCCATTTCTGCATACCCAAGATCCCATGGCTGCAACCCTCGACAGTACCCATTACACATCCTTCATGCGTGCGGGACTGGGATGTGGACGCACATGTATGGACACGTCGATCTGGGTATTTCTGTTCATATGTCCTGCGTTTCATGAACACTTGTCATCAACCTTAAACACGCTGGTGGTGCATATGTCTAACTGTGCTGTAGCCACGGCTATAGCATCGTCTGTTGTTCGGAAACGTCTGGAGTGAGTTGTGAAAAGGTATTTTAGGGTCCTTCGATGGACACCAATGTGCATATGTAAAGTTAGATGTTGCTGGACTGTGTCCAACTGGCCAGTGCTTTTGACTGCTGCTGTATGTTCCCCAATTGCGGATGTCTGTTTGACTACCCATTCTTCGTGGTGCTACGTAACCAGGTGATTTACAGCTGTGAACAGATGGTGTACATCCAAAGATGCAGGTTAGCAACTGCTTCAAATAAAACTCAGACGTCCCAATAGGACATATCCGTCACTGTAATTTCAACATAACACCACCGGAACATGTAGATCCCCTATGTCTTCATTGAAGCATGTTTTCTTCATAGGTGGGAACGCCATAGTTTACATATCCCAGTTGACGTTGTTGGTGTGCCATTACTTTGTGTTGCACAGGTCGCCCATCTGTTCCACAGTATGGTAGCGAGTGCTCCCCCATTGTGTTGCTGGCAGATTGAGTGCTGTGTACGCCGGTGTTGGCACGGCAGTCCGACTTTGTGTGTGGAATGTCAACTGTAGTCCCTATGTGTATTTCCTGTGTTATGCCTTACCGCGGCTGTGTAATTTCCCCGGGTTTGCAGTTGTGGGTGCCATCTTGGCCATACGGTTGTCCATCCATGACAATTGCCTACTGGACACTAGTATAGGGCTGTACACATTTCACACCTGCATTTAGCATTCTCCGGTGGATGGTTTGCATTATTAGCGGAGAGTAAGGCAGGTGCTACGCACACATCCCTCCCACGGGGCGGGACAAAGGATTGCCTGCGAAACAACACCGAGGCCAGATTCTACATACCCAGACTCCCTTGACTGCAACAGTCGACAGTACCCATTACACATCCTTCATGTGTGCGGACTGTGATGTGGACGCAGTTCTATGGACCCAGTACCCTGGGTATTTCTGTGCATATGTGCTGCATTTCATGGACAGCTATCATCAACATTGAACACGCTTGCGGTGCATATGTGTACCTGTGACGTGGTGACGACAATGAGTTCACGTGGGTAATGCAGGAAGCTAGCAGGCATTCAATGAATGGAATTTTGGGTCCTACAATGGACACCAATGTGCATATGTCAGGTTAGATGTTGCTGGACTGTGTCCACCTGGCCAGTGCTTTTCACTGCTGGTGTATGTTCCCCAATCGCGGATGTCTGTTTGACTACCCATTCTACATGGTGCTACGTAACCAGGTGATTTAGTACTGTGAACAAATGTCATACATCCAAAGATGCTGGTTAGCAACTGCTTCATATAAACCTCAGACATCCCAATGGGACATATCCGTCACTGTATTTTCAACATAACACCACCTGAACATGTTGATCACCTATGTATTCATTTAACCATGTTGTCTTCATAGGTGGGAATGCCATAGTTTACATATCCTACTTGACGTTGTGGGTGTGCCATTAGTATGTGTTCCACAGGTCGCACATCTGTTCCGCTGTATGGTAGCGGGTGCTCCTCATTTTGTTGCTGGCAGATTGAGTGCTGTGTATGCCGGTGTTGGCACGGCGGTCCGACTTTGTATGTGGAATGTCAACTGTACTCCCTATGTGTATTTCCTGTGTTATGCCTTACCGCGGCTGTGTAATTTCCCCGGGTTTGCAGTTGTGGGTGCCATCTTGGCCATACGGTTGTCCATCCATGACAATTGCCTACTGGACACTAGTATAGGGCTGTACACATTTCACACCTGCATTTAGCATTCTCCGGTGGATGGTTTGCATTATTAGCGGAGAGTAAGGCAGGCGCTACGCACACATCCCTCCCACGGGGCGGGACAAAGGATTGCCTGCGAAACAACACCGAGCCCAGAGTCTACATACCCAGAATCCCTTGACTGCAACAATCGACAGTACCCATTACACATCCTTCATGTGTGCGGGACTGTGATGTGGACGCAGATGTTCTTCATTCCACATTGCTGCAGTCCTAACTATTGGGTAGTCCGCTGTCCCAGTCGGCCCGAATACCAAAGTATATGGCTGACGTTGGTCAAGGCGCATTAGTCTGACGTCAGGACGTCAGGGTACTAATGCGCATGACCGACGTCATATCCTCAGTCTTTTTTGCCGCATGGTCCGATGCAGAAGCAGTTTTGCGAGTGCAGGTTGGCGTTCTGAAATTTTCTGAAGTCGGAGTTTCAGACCGAATCAAAGTTGGCTAAGTACCCGCTAGAATATTTTGGTTTTTTCTTGCCTCAGTATTTAACCGGATGTCAGAAAAAGTGAATAACTGTATTTCTTGTGGGAAACAGATACCTCATAGGAATTACCATACCTTGTGTATACCTTGTTTAGGGCCTGAGCACGACGTTGTTGGATGCCGCTCTTGTGCTAGATTTAACAAACGCACCATTAAGAGAAGGTTAGACTGTGCCAGGTTAGTTTTTGGGAAGCGTTGTAATTATAAAATGCCGTCGGATGCTCCGACGCCCGCTTCGTCCAAAAAGCGCAAGGACAAAGCAGCAAAGCCTAGAGTGGAAGAACCGACAGTCCCGGACGTCGGTTCTTTAGAGGGCTCAGTGGAGCCGGAGGTTCTGCCAGGAGTTTCTTTGGAGTCTCAGGGAGAGACTTTACTGTTACAGGATGTGTCCTCTCAGGAGGTAGGCCAGGCTGAAGGGGCTTCTCAGGTGGCTGTGCTTCCCTCTCTCCCTAAGGTGGTTAGAGCCTCCCCTTCTGTTTCCAAGGCTTCTTTGAGAGGCAGGCCAGGTTTAACTTCTGTGGGGGTTTCTCCTAGCTCTACAGGATCTTTGCCTAAGAAACATATGCTTAAAATGGCAGAGGATTTGATTACTATGATTAGAGGTTCTATGCCCCCTCCTGATAAGAGGCCTAGGGTGGAACCTGAGTTTGAGAGTTTTGAGCAGTGTTCGGAGGCTTCTGAGTCTTCGGCTGAAGACTTGCAGGAGTATCCTCCTTATTCTGATTCTGATGTGGATGATTCTACTCCTTCAGCATCTCCTCCTGAGGATTTTTCATTTTCAGAGACTCTGCATTCCATGAGGGAGCATTTTAAATGGGAAGGTCAAGATTTCTCTGATTCCAGGAAGAGGCTTAGGGAATTCTTGTTTTTACCCCAGCATAGGCCTTTAGCTATACCTCCTGTTCTGAATGTGGTGGAAGATGTTTTGCAGAGGCTTCCCTGAACCCTGATTCTTTGCCTCCTGCCCCAGTTAAACCGGATAGGTACTACAGGGTGCCTGAAGCTCATAAGTATCTGTTTAAGAGTCCTAGGGCAGACCCGGAAACTGTCTCTCAGGGGCCTAAAGGTGTTAAGGCTTCTGTTGTTAAAAATCCTGTTCCTCCTGATAAAGAGGCAAGGGCTTTGGATAGATGGGGAAAGAAAGTGTATACTTCTTCCACTTTAGCCATGAGGGCATTGAATTGCCAGTTTCACATGTTAAAATATCAAAATTATCTCCTTTCACAATTGAAGTCTAAGGTGGATGCTCTGGCAGAAGGTATTGAGTGTAAAGAGTTGCAGGATTTAGTTCATGTGTCTGAACAGGTGGGTAAGCATTCCTTGCAATGTGGTTTTGATGCTGTGCAGGCCTCCTCGAGGGTGGCTGCCACTGGTTCTGTTCTTCGTAGGCACGCCTGGTTGAGGGATCAGAATTTAGCTGAGCATGTTAAGACAAGGATTTTGGATGCTCCTTTACAGTCTGATGTGTTGTTTGGTTCGCCTGTGGAAGCAGTTTTAAAGAAAATGGAGGACAAGGCTAAGTCTATGCAAACTGTTAAAGATTTTTTGCAGGTGCAGCCTCCGAAGTTTAGTAGAAATTGGCCTACTAAGGGATGGACATATCCTGCTTATGATTCCCAGTCTAGGGGTAGGTCTAGACGTGGTAGGGGCAGAGCTCAAGGTTCTTTTAGGCCTAGAACAGGGAGTTCACCTGCTCAAACTTCTGGTGAAGGCAGGGGTCATTCCTTTCGTAAACAGACCCAATGACCTACCTTTTCAGCTGCCAGTACATTCTCGTCTGGCAGCACCTTTGGGAGGAAGGCTGGCTCTTTTCAAAGAAAATTGGGATTTAATTACCCAAGACAGATGGGTTTTGGATATCATTCACCACGGTTACAGGTTTTATTTCCATACCTTGCCTCCTTTCAAAGGCATGCCAGACATTCCTCCTCTACAAAGAAAAGAGGCTCACAAGCAAATTTGTCTGTTACTCCAAATAGGGGCCATTCAGCCAGTTCCTGTGCCAGAAAGGGGCCTAGGATTTTATTCTCGCCTGTTCCTAGTACCAAAGAAGGGGAACACGTGGAGACCAATTTTGGATTTGTCTATCCTCAACACTTATCTGGACATTCCCAAGTTCAAAATGTTGACGTTACAACAGCTTTTACCTCTGCTGGGCAAAGATCACTGGATGGTAACTTTAGATCTCAAGGAGGCTTACCTTCATGTGCCTATCAGACTAAGTTGCAGGAAGTATCTGCATTTTCGAGCTGGAAATTCTCATTATCAGTTCTCTGCATTGCCCTTTGGCTTATCTACTGCGCCCAGAGTATTCACAAAGGTTCTGGCTCCAGTGATAGCTTACTTCAGGCTAAAAGGAATTCAAATCTATCCTTACTTGGACGACTGCCTGATTCTGGCTCAAGAAAAGGAAGACCTTTTACAGCATTTGGAATATGTGCTAGCAGTGCTAAGATGCCTAGGGTATTCTGTGAACGAAATAAAGTCCAGTCTAGTACCCTCACAAGACATGTGCTTTCTGGGTGTGAGACTGAATACAGCAGCCCAGATGGCCTTTTTAACCCCGGACAAACAAAAGAATCTTTCCATTTACTTCCATCAACTAAGTCTTCAGTCCGGGCTGACTGCAAGGACAGTCCTTCAAGCCTTAGGGTTCATGGCATCTTGTATTCTGGTGCTTCCCAATGCCAAACTGCATATGAGGAAGCTGCAATGGTATCTCAAAATGTATGGACACAGCACTGCCAGGATTTGGACACTGTCATTCGAATAATACCTTGCATTCAACAGGAGTTTTGTGGTGGGCTCAGGAATGTCACCTAAACAAGGGACTCTCTGTGACCCGGCCAGAGGCGAGTCAGATTCTAACGACAGATGCCTCAGACATTGCTTGGGGAGCTCATCTAAATGGAAAGTGGATACAAGACAAGTGGCCTGCCAGACTACAGCATCTACATATCAACATGAAGGAGATGTTAGCAGTCCAGTTTGCATTAATGGCTTTCAAGGAGTTACTTCTTCCAGGGCAGGTGTTGATTCTAACAGACAACACAACTGTCATGTGGTACATCAACAAACAAGGGGAACACATTCTTACCCGTTGTGCAGGCAAGCAATGATTTTATGGGAGACTGCGCTCAGCTTGCAACTAACTCTTCAGGCAAGGTTTCTGCCGGGAGCACAGAACTCCTTAGCAGATGTGTTAAGCAGACAAATCATGGATCCCCACGAGTGGAAACTGGATCTTCATGTATTTCAGACATTGACAGTGTCCTGGGGAACTCCAGACATAGATCTGTTCGCTTCTCCACTAAACCACCAGCTGCCAAAGTTTTGCACAAAGAGGTTTCATCACACAGCTTGGAAAGTGGATGCTCTTTCTTTCAATTGGAAAAATCTTCATGTGTATGCCTTTCCACCTCTGCCTCTTCTCCCAAAGGTGCTCCTAAAGGTCAGACAAGACAAGCCAAGGATGATTTTAATAGCTCCAGATTGGCCTCGGCAACACTGGTACCCATTACTGAGGAGTCTGGTAAGGAAGCCTCCATGGCCTTTACCCTTGATTCCACACCTGTTGTCTCAGAGGGACGGTCACCTGCTCAATGTCAAGCTTCACTCTCTTCATCTAACAGCCTGGCATATTCTGTTTTGAAACACAGCAGGTCTCAACTTCCTCAACAAGTTTTAAATGTGATTATGGAAGCCAGAAGACCTAGTACTAGGAAAGTGTACGCAGAAAAATGGAAGAGATTTTTCTTTTGGTGTGCAGCGAAGAATTTGGAGATTTCTGAGCCTAATTTGAGTGTGGCTCTTCAATATCTTACTGAGTTATTGGACAAAGGTTTGTCTTTCTCTTCCATTAATATTCATGCTGCAGCAATTTCAGCTCACTATGATTGTGACCCACCATTGTTTTCGCATCCTTTGTTCAAGCAATTTCTTAGAGGGGCAAAGAATATAAGACCCCCACGTAGAGCTCCTACTCCTGCTTGGGATCTCAACTTTGTGTTGGAGAAACTTACTCTACAACCTTTTGAGCCTGCGGCTACTGCTGAATTGAAATACTTGTCATGGAAGACTGCTTTTTTGTTGGCCATTACTTCTGCAAGAAGGGTTTCTGAATTACAGGCCCTTATGGCGGTTGAGCCTTTTTTGATTTTCCATAAGGATAGAGTATCATTACGTACTAATCCTTCCTTTATGCCCAAGGTGGTTTCTAGTATGGCTTTAAACCAAACTATTCATTTGCCTACTTTTTATGCAGATCCCCAAAATAAGGGGAAAAGATTTTGCACACTTTAGATGTACACAGGCAGTTGCGTTATTATTTAAGCAGGACTAAGGATTTTAGGCAGTCTCAGCAGTTGTTTGTTTCTTTTGCTTTGAGTTCACAGGGCAAGCCTGTGTCAAAACAAACTATTTCTAAGTGGATTGGGTTTTGCATTGCATTTTGTTATTCCCATCATGGCAAGGAGATTCCAGCTGGGATTAGGCCTCATTCCACTAGGGCTACTGCCACTTCAACAGCATTTCTAAGGGTGTGGCAACTAAGGATATTTTGGAGGCAGCTACTTGGAGTTCAGTGCATACTTTCTCTAAGCATTACCACCTTCCTCTCTACTCTAAATCTAGGGCTGGTTTTGCCACAGCTATTTTGCAAGGCATGTTGACAGCTCCTGCTTCCTTATGATTTGCCAGCCTCCCTTACCTCTGCTTTGGGATTCTACCCAATAGTTAGGACTGCAGCAATGTGGAATGAAGAACATAGTACAGTTTTGTACCTACCATAAATGTAGATGTTCGAGGATCCACATTGCTGCAGTCCAATTTACCCTCCCTCCTTCCCCTCTGTGTTTAGGGGTGGTTGTGTGGGTGAGGTTATACTCTTGTAATTTGGTATATATTGTACATATTTTTGGTGCAGGAGTGTTTGGTGTTTTTGGTTTTGACCTTGTCTTTTTAGGGTCTTCTGACATCTGGGGCAAGAAAAGACTGAGGATATGACGTCGGTCATGCGCATTAGTACCCTGACGTCCTGACGTCAGACTAATGCGCCTTGACCGACGTCAGCCATATACTTTGGTATTCAGGCCGACTGGGACAGCGGACTACCCAATAGTTAGGACTGCAGCAATGTGGATCCTCGAACATCTACATTTATGGTAGGTACAAAACTGTACTTTCTATGGACCCGGTACCCTGGGTATTTCTGTGCATCTGTGCTGCATTTCATGGACAGCTATCATCAACATTAAACACGCTTGCGGTGCATATGTGTACTTGTGACGACAATGAGTTCACGTAGGTGATGAAATAAGGCGTCATTCTTGTCTTTAGACAATTTTTGGGTCCTACAATGGACACCACTGTGCATATGTAAAGTGTAGAGCTTGTCGGACTGTGTCCTTGTGAGCAGTGGGTTTCACTGATGCTGTGTGTTCAACAATCGCGGATGTCTGCTTGACTACCCATACTGTGTAGTGGTACAGGAACCATGTTTTCCGACACCAGAACCCAATGGTGTACATCCAATGTTGCAGGTTAACAACCACTTTAATACCCAGAGGTCACGACTGGGAGGTATTGCCACTTTATTATCGGAACAACACCTCCAGACTGTGTAAATCACGGGAACTTTAGGCCAGTCTTACCGGCCATTTGCAATTGTAATTAGCAGACACGTGTCAATACATGTATGATAAGACATATTGTCATGCAGAAGTTAATCTATGTTATTTGGACATTGGCTTCTGCTATTGGCATCCGTTGCTGTGAGTGTTGCCAGTTACCATACACATTGCTTGCTCAGAGGCAGACTACACAATTCTGCACACTACTGTGGTCTCCTTTAAGGACCCTGAGCCAGTGGTCGACAGTACTGCAGCCACTGCATCAATCACATTTGCCATCTACCAGTACCTACAGGACTGCATGAACCAGGCATTCACTTACCCAACTGTGGTTCATTGTACCAATGCCAAGCATCCAGTGTGGTGTACCCCAGCCATACACAGGATGTACAACACGAGGAGGTGGCTACTACAAGGTGGAGCAGACACCTTGTGAGGTATGACACCCTTGGTCATCATATGTGTAGAGTTACACACTGTCATGCCATGGTCCAGGGCACATTCCACAGATATACCTACATGGACCTGGCTGACAATCATACCACCTTCAGTTGCTATGCTCAACACCTGGGAGGTCACTCCCACATATGCTCTGACTGGGTTCACAAAGAGGTGGAGTTTACTCAACATACACACATTGCCAACATACAGGCTGACAAGTCCAGTGAGGACATCTCCACACCCTCCCCACACATGAGGAGATGTCTGTACCAGCGGTTTGTGGTCACCAAATGTTCTGTGACACACAGGTGGGACATGCTCTCTCCAGGGTAGTGGACATGGCATCCATGAGACCAGCTGGTGACCCCACTGTGTACTCCACTATCTCATTGAGGAATTAGACCCACAGTTAGGACAGCTATTTCTTTGTAGCCTCACCTCAGGTAAGGTACCCAGGTTGTGTCGCATGGCAACGGTAGTCCCATCACAGGGCCAATGCCTCCACTGAGCCTGGTTATTACTGTCCCATTACCATGAGGAGACCTATCTGCAAAGACATGGGGAGGGATCATACTGCGGCTCGTACATGAATGCATAGGGGACATACATACTTTGCATCCAACATGGTTTGTCTTGTTCAGGGGCGGTTCATGCCTTTAAAGCATGGTTGACATTTTCGGGACAGTCACTGAGGCCATTGATGGGGGTGTTGCAGTCCATACAGCCTACCTCGACCTGGCAAAGGCCTTCATCACATTACCCCCCTCAGGTATCGTTGATAAACCCATTGGCTGGGATGTGAACACGTACATCACAGAATGTGTTGTAAACTGTCTATGTGACACAACCCACACGGTCATACTTGCTGGCAGCATGTCAGACCTACTGCCTGTCGCAAGTGGTGTCCCATGGGGCCCTTCCGTGGGTCCACTCCTGTCATACATCTACATTTCCACGGTACAGGCACACACAGGGGTGTTATGGGCAACATTGTTTGTAGATGACTGCAAAACAGGTGCCATAGTGGGACGGACATCTGACACAGATATCCTTCAAGGGGCCTCCCAGATATGCATATCTGCTGTCAGGGACATGGCCCACAGCTAAATGCTAAGTAATGCAACATCATACCTGTCGAGAAGTACTAGGTCACCCCTGTCCAGCATATAGGTGGCTGTCCACTCAGCACAGGGGTGATTACCAGGGATCAGGGGACAGAGTTTGTCGGTCACCATTCATTCAACACACACGTTGCTATCGTGGTTCTGTGGGACTTCTACATTGCCCACCTGTTTGTGCAGGGATTCACATCTACATCAGGCTAGGTCATTGTCTCCTTGTACCCATTACGTGTTACACCTATGATTTACTACATTGCCCCAGTCAGACTGTATCTGACCATACACCTACAGCAGCTGGGAAGCCCTCATAGGTTAATTGTCGTACAGATGCAGGATGACATCATTTTGTGTAATGCTGCCCCACTTGTAGGACCCCTGCCCCATTACGTCACATACCTGCTGTTTAGTGTTGACCTGTGCCTGACATACGAGGCCATGTCAACCCATATGTCATGTGTATGCTTCACCTACTGTATCTGCATCCCTCAGAACCACTAGGGCAGGTGACATGAACCTTGTCACGGTCATTAATGGGATGTGTTTGAGTGACACATATATCACCCAGACACTCACAATGCTGTGGATGTACATCACAGTACATGTGAGACAGAGATCCTTCATAGCCTTGTTCACGGGTATGTTGTCCATTGGATGGAGAATTGCAGGTATAGGCCAGGGATTACATCATTATCACTGCTTGACGGAGGTACAGCAATATCATGAGTATTTTATCTGAAGCACAGAAGGTTGGCAAAGTCATCCTAACTATGGTGTAGTGTTATGGCTGAACCTGGGACAATGGCCTACCCTGTACCTATGGACCTATGAACCTATATTCATAGTTTGTCACATTTACACTTGTCTATCCCCTATCCTCTTTCTCCAGTGTATATTTCTGTGGCACATGATTGTCCTCTGTATTACATGCAGGTATGCTGTGTACAGTGCACATCGTCACAGTTGATGACAGTGTATCTGTGTCCCTAACACTGTGATACTGAGGACTACCACACATCCTTCACAACATTACATGCATATGTTCTTTCTATTCTTCTTTGGCCTATGGGGTGTTAAGGCAAACATTACACAAGTCCCTGTTTGTGCATGCTTCATGTTGGTGTCTGACCAGGCTCCATTGCAGTCGTGTGTTGGACGGTAGTGTTTCTGTGTGTTTGCCATGTGTTTTATTGCCGGTACATCTGTGGGAGGTGTGGTTGGCACATGTTCCTCTTTGCAGGGACACCCATCCTGGGGTTTGTGTCATGCATCTGCACTTGGCATGTGCCATATGTCCTGTACTATTCCCACAGTCGTGTATGCCTTCATGCACTACTACTGCGTGTTACTGGCTGTTTGTATGTGGTACACATGGACATTGTGATGGTTGGCTTGACCTATTCCCATGCTAGAACATACACATCTGTCAATTACGTTGTTTAAATCAAACTGTAACACTCATTCGTCTTTTCAAACTGACAGTCAATAACACAGGAAGCTGAGATTAATAACGTTTTACTACTGTGCAGCAGGAGGCAAAGAACTATGCAGTACAAGTTTAGACTTTTGTTTTACTCTATACATGTTACAGCTGTATGAGCATTGTGTATACTATCATCTTTTGCACACATTAATGATGTGGTAGGTCACAGGGCATTTCCATCACTATGGTCCGCAATAGTCTATACATACGTGGGTGCTGAGGTCGTGCTTTTAAAATGTTTTCCCATGAGAATAACACAGCCTTGCAAGGCACCTGGTCAATTACAGTGTCCTTCTGTGATTGTAGCTGTTTCAAGGACCCTGGACTGTTCCGATACAGTAGTCAGTTCATTTCTTAATACGTTGCTTTGTCTCTCTGGTAAGGAGTTGTACTCTTGTCTTCGATAGAACTCACAAGGCCATCCTCCTCAGGGGAAGGGGTGATGTTATGCATGTACATACATTTATTTTTCTGTCACCCAGCAGATAATTAATGCTGAGAGACATTAGCCTGCTGTACTGGTTACTGCCAGGGTCAGAATTCCATCACACTACAGCTTAGCTTCACCAATTACATGCATGATCAGTTCTACTGCCATATTGTACGGTACAATTCAATGCATTATATAGTATTTCGAGTCTAAACTGGCACTTCATATGTGTTTCTGTATATATTTGTCGAACAACATCCATCCGGCCATATGCATGTTGTTCCGTCCTTTACCTTGACCGTGTGTATTTGGCCATCCAGCAACGCTACTCTCCACATGTGATGTCCCACCTTCCCCTTCTTTGCCTTTAGCACCCTGTTAGGATGTCCTGTTTGGTAGACACGTGTTCCGCTATATGTGTTCGACTTCTCTGCATAGCTAATCATCGATGCGGTGGTTCAACAACCCGACTTGTCCACATGTGTACAGTTATGTGCACCGTGTCGTATGCAAACCTATATGGTTTGGACGGGTACATACCACATGCGGGATGTACACATTCTGCAGACACATTCACATGCAGCCATTTCCATATCTGTACCTGAGGTGGGTTGGTGACATGTGGGTACGATTTGCCAGCGTGGCACTGCCTAACACAAACATCTTACCACATTTCAGGTATGCACATTGTGTGTAGGTGTATAGCTGCACACGGATGCTAGCAGGTTTGGGTGCACAGGTGTACATGGGTGGGACTTACATGCTACAATGAGGCTATT